>NW_025833748.1:0-1134 GCF_002878395.1 Capsicum annuum
AAGATTCATGATTTATATCACCACACATGTAAATTTATCTTTCAAAAAAATCAAAAAAATTCTCGGATCTGTCCTTTGGTGGACTGTTTTGATAGTCTGAAGTAGATCAACTATAACGTTTTACTTCGATATTCAAATTGGATGAAACCAATTTCATTAGAAAGAGGACTCTCATATCTTTTCGTTGATATATAGTATCTCACCCAGATCATTGTGTACGAGGAGTTATGATCGTTTGAAGTTGACCAAAAAAATTACTTTTGATAGGCTGAAGTAAATCGACCATAACTTTTTGCTCCGATAGACAAATTGGATCAAACTAATTTCATTGAAAAGAAGACTCGTAGAGATTTCCGTTGATATATAGTAGATTACCCAGATCATTATGTACAAGGAGTTATGATAGTTTAAAGTTGGAGAAAAAATACGCCAGGCCTCAGTTCTTTTTCCTGCACGCTTTACTTTTCACTACTATTCACGGTTCGATCGGAATGTTCATAACTCGTCGCTCGGGTGTCCGTTTTGGATGATCCATATATCGTTGGAAAGCTTATTCGATACTCTACGTAATGGTGGGTCATAATCTAAGACATTTCATATGAAAAATTTATTATTCATTTTAGAAGATAGAACCCAACACGTTTACGCACAAAATTTCAATGAAAAATTTCTCGGGGTATTACAACTCTGAACCCCTATACTACCTTCAGCAGAGTCGAACAACCTAATCCCCAGTCTAGCCAACCGGTGCACATCACGAGCTCAACTCTTTCTTACCCTCTTCAACATGCGAAACACTACCTATTGACACTCTGTTAAGGGCATCCACCACTACATTGGTCTTGCATGGATGGTATAACATACTTATGTCATAATCCTTTAACAACTCTAACTACCTTCTCTGCCTAAGGTTCAACTCCTTCTGGGTAAATGCATACCGTAAACTCTTATGATTAGTAAACATGTCAACATGGACACCATACAAGTAGTGTCTCCAAATTTTCAGAGCAAACACAACAACAGCTAACTCGAGGTCATGGGTGGGGTAATTCTTCTCATGTGGTTTTAACTGTCTAGAAGAATAAGCTATCACCTTACCCTTCTGCATTAATACACAACCCAAACCAACTCTAG
>NW_025833749.1:0-3027 GCF_002878395.1 Capsicum annuum
AATCCTATCAACTTTTCCTACAAAACATGTCAAAGACTTGATTGTTTTAACTGATCATTCATTTGCTGCGATAAACGACCCTTCTGTTGGAAGAAATATAAATAATATTGATCGTTAATAGTTGTTCCAAGAGTTCACTCATGTGTTACATCAGATGTGTGACCTGTTGCACAGACCATTCATCATCCTCAACAGATAAGTGATATGTTTTGTATTATCACAATAGATTACTCAGTCGTTGTTGCAGGTTAGTTAACTGTTCTAACAGATCACTCATATGCTGCAACAGATATGTGATATGTTGCATAGATCATTCATCTTTCTCAACAGATGAGTGATATATTATGTATTATCGCAATAGATTACTCATCCGATGCTACAGGTTATTTAATTGTTCCAACAGATCACTCATATGTTGCAATAGATAATGTTGCAACAATGTGTGATCTGTTGCATAGACCATTCATTTTTAACAGCAGATGAGTGATATATTTTATATTATTGTAACAGATTACTCATCCACTGCAACAGGTTGGTTATATATTGCAACAGATATACTACCTCGTGCAATAAATCAGTGATCTGTTGGAACTGTTATTTTACTATTTTGCTTATTTGATTTACAGTTATCCCTTTTTAACCATGCATTAATCAACTATAATATATTTTTTTATGTTCCTGTTAATTTTACATAATATGGTTCCCAAAAGAACAGAAACCGAATCAAGTCCAAGTAAAGGAACAAGTAAAGCAGCCAGGCTATAACCACCACTCTATGAGCTTGCTTTACAAGCATTATCTCAATTGGGAGAAGAATATTATGAACATAGGAAGGAGGAATGTTTCAAAAGAGATGATCCAAATGCTAATAGCCCTTCCACTGAAGAGATGGTCAAAACCTTCAGCATTGATCGTTATCCTATGAGAATGCAATACGATTGTGCCACAGATTTAATGGGTCATAGTTAAGTCAACCATGGGAAAATATTTTGACACCTTCAGAAAAATACTTCAGGAATAAAAATTGAATTGTTATTTCAGGGACAACTTCTTTAGGAAATATTTTGATTTGCCGGAGGACAACAATGCTCGTTTCTAAATGAAAATGGTCTATGAACTTCTCAAGCGTAGATTTATGTTTGAAAATAAAGATATGATGGATGAGGTGTGGATAAATTACTATGGAATGCCTGTTTGTTTTTGTTGGAAGGAGTTTGTCATAGTTACTGGACTAAAATATTATCCTCCTTCTCAAGTTATACCTATTCTAACAAAAAAAAAGCACCCTATACACCCAAAAATGGCAAAGGTAAGTCGTGTGATCATGATGACCTGGTGTCCATTGTTGGTCTAGGCATCAAAAACAAAAAATTGATAGAAGCGTTGAAAGGTAAAGGACTTTCAAAGAAGCACAAACAGTTATAATTGTGCTTGATTTTGTTTATACATAATATTCTTTGGGTGAGAGACGTTAACAACAACATAAGCGTTGGTTTAATAAAGCTCTCTGAGGATCTTGAGGCATTTAACAGCTATCCTTGGGGTTATGAAAGATTTAAAATGACTGTCAAATATTTGTTAACTCCGTTAGCGCCAAAGACAATCAACTTGTATGGCTTTTCATAGGTTTTCATAGTAAATATTTCTTTCTTTTATTATGATATCATTCAGTTTTTTTACTTAATGATGGTTTTGATTTATTGGCATTATTTTATAGTCTTGGGCGTTTGAAGCCATTCCTTATTTGAGACAACAAGTGAACTATCAGGAAGAAGTTTTCTGTCCAAGAATCTTTAGATAGTTGTCAGCCAAAACTGATAAAAATGCAAAATTTTTTGATCTCTTCATCCCCATGAACGATGCAGTAAGTATAATTATAATTAAGTTTTTATTTTAATTAATGATTTTTTTGAATGATCTAATCATCATTCTAATATATGTAATGATTTATGTTAGATTGTGTATCCGTCGCTAGTTTTGATCAATTGAAAGTTGAAGATGCCATTTTTTCTTACTTTACGGTCTGTGCAAACTTTATTGGATCCTAAGGTCATCGACAGAATAAAAATAGAATTGTTTAGAGCAACAGCCATTACAAGAAAACAATTTTGGAGGGTGGGCTTGTTGTTATTGATGGTCTTAGTGGTGATGGAGTTGTTGGTGGTGGTAGTGATATTGATGTTGATGCTGATGATGCTCCTCTTACAGTATTTAAAACAAACCATTATGAGTATGATCATACTGGTTATACAGATTTTGCCTCTCCCAGCAAATGTTTTGCATGCAAATGTCAAGACTGCAGGGTGAAACATGATGTTGTGATTAATGTTATTAATGCATTAACTGTTTCTGTAAAGGAATTGACATCTAAGAGGTGATACAAGTGCAATCACGTAGATGAACTTATGAGGATGTGTATTGAATACGTCCATGTGTGTATGCAAGAGAAGTGGAATTAAGGGCTTAAAACATATCAAAACAGCCACTAATTCACACTAGAGAGGCACCTAATCTCTAAGGGACATTTTGGACTTTTTGCCTGCTATTTGTAATACACTATATAAGAAACATTTTAGGGTTACTTAACTTAGTTTTTGGATATTGAATATTGTATAACACACTGAAAAAACACAAGTTCTCTCTTCCATAGAGACTTGGTTGAAACTAGGAAACAACTTACGTGTGGAATCTCTTTTGTTGTTTGTTTGCTTGGATCGTTGGGTGCTAGACGGATTGAGGTCCTCTCTTGTGTCCACTGCATAGTGTAGGTGTTTCTAATATCTTTATCAAGGGTCTTTGTGCTTGAATACACTTAGGTTCTTGGTTTTTGTAGTAGTGTATGTCACACTCTCTATCATTTCCTTTGTTGTAATCTTGTAGTCGTGTGGTGTATTGTTTCTCTTGTAACCCATACGTTGTTGTTCATCTTGATGTTGTTATCATAGTTTGTTGTGGGATATTTTTAGGTGTTAAACACCACAATACATTATGTTTTTGTTGAATCCGAGAGTGGTCATCAAAAGGGTC
>NW_025833750.1:0-3104 GCF_002878395.1 Capsicum annuum
ATTATGGTACTTTCTATCATAACAAATTGGACATGTTAATTAATTACGTTAAAAAAAGGAATTTTACACCAAAAAGATTTAGGTAAATAATAAAAATTTTATTGGCAACTATAATTTAATTAAAGATGAAAAGACGATTTTATTTATTGTAGGGTGTTTTAATGAATGACAAAAAATTCAAATCACTTTTCTAAGAATTTTTACACTTTTAATATATTATAGATATAGATAAATAATGTATTATTTTATTTACTCTTGTTTGTGTTTCTCGAGTTGAGTATCTATTAGAAATGGTCTCTTTACCTTTACAAGTAAACATAAGTATGCGTCCCCACCATCCTCTCCAAGTTTTATGTATGAGATTACCTTGAATATGTTGTTGCTATGTTTTGTGTCTCCCCAGCTGTGTTCCAATGGAAACTAAGGGTGTCGAACGGGTCGGTTTTAACTGGCCCGAACCGGCCCACTAAAGAAAATCGAACTGGTTTGACCCGGCCCGGTAAGCCCAAGGTCTTTAAGGACTCGGGTTCGGGTCCGGTTAGGTTTTGGATTTGGGCCTGATTAACTCGGACCAGACCCAACCCGGTTAGGGCCCGTCGATTAACCGGCCCGGATAAGCCCTATTTAATATATTTTTTTTTAAGATTTTGGTAAATTGGGCCAAACTAGCCGTTGGCCCAACGGCCATAAACAGCTATAACGGCTAGTTTGGGTCCAAATATTAAAAAAAAAGTTTTTTTTATTTAAAATCATTTTTAACCCCAAAAAAATTTCTATAAATACCCTACACTTTCAATTCATTTTCCACACAATTTTTCATTCTCTCAAGTCTCAAATCTCATTCTCTCTCAAATCTTATTTCTCAATTCTCAAATATTCTATATATTTAATTTCTAAAGTGATCACTTTAATTTTGCGATTACTAAGTACGAGTGGAAGTTTCTAAAGTCGTAACCTTCGGATACTTCCAAAATTTGGTATTGTCGTTCCATCTCTTACTTTTAATTTTTAATTAGTGTATTAATCATTGAATATTTATTTTTATTACTTTTTGTGTATTTTGAATATTTTTTAGTTTGATTTATCCTATGGATAAATTAAGAAACCTCGGTAAAAGTGTCAAATTTTTTTGTCCCGGAAGTGG
The DNA here is from genome assembly GCF_002878395.1 of Capsicum annuum. Taxonomy (NCBI): domain Eukaryota; kingdom Viridiplantae; phylum Streptophyta; class Magnoliopsida; order Solanales; family Solanaceae; genus Capsicum; species Capsicum annuum. The sequence goes on from NW_025833750.1 coordinate 1,145, forward strand.
TGGTGTATCAAAAAGCGAATTACTAGCGGTAGAGGTACTTCAAGTACTAGATATACCTGTGTGCTTTCGCCTCCGGTACCACTTAGTCAACCATTTGAGGAAGAAATAGGTGTAGGTGCTCACGATATGGATTATTTAGAAGTTCAGGAAAATTACGGTATAGAAGAACAAAATGAAGTAGATGAGGTTGATTTAGATGAAGATGATGAAAATATTGGTGAGACACCTGAAGTAGGAAATGCTAACGTTAGATCCGAATCGGTTAATCTCCCTCCCCGTCCTCCCCGTGTCCCAAGAGCTCGTAAACAAACTAGTGTTGCATGAAATTTTTTGAACGTATATCAGATACTGAGGTGCAATGCAATATTTGTCAAAAAATATATAAGCATAAAAGAGGAGGCAAGCAAAGGGGTACGGGTAAGTTAATGAGACATTTAGCTGAAGACCACTAAAGAGAGTTAAAAATTGCACTAGGTGGTGAGGATGTTGGTGGGCCCACACAAACTAGAATGGACCCAACAACCAGTCACGTAACGAAGAAGTACAATAAATTGAGGGACCGGGAAGAAATAGCAAAAATGGTAGTTGTAGGTTGTTTGCCTTTTAGTTTTCCTTCTTCTATGCTTTTATTCATTATATTCAAGCAATTTATAATCCTATGTTTAATGGTATTCCTAGACGTACTTGTCGGTCTGATATTTTTAGACTTCATTCACAATATTATTTTTATTTATCTATATTGTTAAAAAATATTCAATGTAGAATATCCCTAACTTCTGATCTTGGCCGTGCTGTAAATAAAAATGATTATTTAATCGTTACTTGTCACTGGATGGATAGTAATTTTGTGATGCAAAAATGTATTCTTGCTTTTTTTATATGATGAAGATCGTAAACATACTGGACAATTTATTGCTGAATCGATACATAAAGTTGTAGCATTTTATGGTGTCGAAAATAAAATCTTATGTATCACTTTTGATAACGCTTCTAACAACAAGACTGCTATAACAAAGTTGAAATCTAAGCTATCACGCCATTATCTGAAATTTTTCATATTAAGTGTGCATGTCATATATATAATTTAATTGTAAAAGATGGTCTTGAGTTTTTTGAGATTTATATTGAAAAATCAGTCTTGTTGTTGGTTTTATACAAGGAAATAATCGTAGATCGAGAATTAAAGAATTTAAAGTTAAATGTCAAGAAAATGGACTTGCACCGATATTGATGCCTGAGAAAATTGATATTAGATGAAATTCTACGTATGATTTTTTAAAAACTTGTTATAAATATAGAGTTCCTATTACATTAGCTTTTAACCAACATTGTGGATCATTTGCTGATTCTGCCGATTGCATGCTACTTGATTCTGATTGGGTTGTAATTAATGATCTTGTTAAGTTTTTGAAAAAATTTTATGTAGCTACGGTTGAATTTTCCGGTGCTTATTATCCTACTTTTTGTAATATTTTGAAATACATAACCGATATTTCTGATTTGCTCAAAGAATATAAAAATAAAGAAGGTTATGAAAATGCTATTAGTGCCATTTACTAAATTTAAAAAATATTTTTTCCCAATTCCCCCTTATTATCCTATTTTCTTGAGAATTTTTAATATGTCACCAACGAAGAAAATAGGATAAGTGGATATTTCTTTTGGCGTGTAAATTACAAAGCTAGCTAGCTAGTAATATAATATGTTTGTTGTAGTTTTGTGATCGAATTTGTTGAATTATTAAAAAATAAATAAATGGATATTTAATAGGAATAAATTTGTAAATCTACAAATATATCTTTATGTCAACTTTATTAGGGGATATTATATAACATGGAGAATTTTGTATATTGCCTATTTGATAATGTCCAATGATACAATACAATGCGTAATAAAGCGTAGGTATATATATGTATAATGTGTGTTTCGTTCAATTAAAGTGGTAAAATAGCTAGATTTT
>NW_025833751.1:0-1436 GCF_002878395.1 Capsicum annuum
ATCGACATTATTTCAACAGCGACCCTTGGAGCAAACGTAAAGTTGTGGCTTAGCCGTGGAACAAGTCACTGATACTTGACCTACTTGGGTCAGAGTAGGCTGCCTACATACACCTCCTTGGAGTACAGCTTTTCCGGACCCTGAATGAATGTGGAGTGCTTCACACACCAGACTCCCCTTTTATACACAACTGAACACTTCAACCATATCATTATCCAAATTTGAAATAAAACTTTGCAGCTACAATTTCATCTGAAGTTCACCAAAAATTGGAAGGCCAGCCTGCCAAGTGACCAAAATAAAGCAGAAATCATCTCAGTTAAATAGTAGCAGTGCTCACCCTTTTTAGTGCCTCTAGGAACAAAAGTGCAACATCTGCACCTTTATTCCTTAACACGGTTAGCAAATGCTTAATGACCTCAGACACATTTGTCCCATGCATTGCAAGATGTGATACTATCTCTGGAGCAAGATATTCCTGTAGACATGGGTTACAGTGATGAAATATGTTAGCAGGTGAAAAAGAAAATTAACAGTAAGCCTCCTGATCTTTGCTTTCTAAATGATAGTTCAGTAGTACCAAAAAGCATCGCCAAAACTCCATATCGAAAGTATAGCTAAGAATTCATCACAGGAAAGTCCAACTATGAAAAGTTCTCTAACCTTAGGAACTGCATCAACAGCAACCAACTTCCCAACAGCAATGATAACAGCATCTCTATTTGTCTCCTCAATGTATTCCCTATTAAAATCTTCGTCTTCAGTCTCATCTGTATCCATGTTAGAAGATGAATGGAAGTTTCAAAAGCATCCATCACATGCAGAAAGAAACCTTTCTGGGATTTAATGGGTAAGTTATGGAGGAGGATATTCTACAAGCTAAAACACTTTTTTGGTGGAAGTTAAAAACACTGTTATTCTCTTATTGACACCTCTGGGTGGACCATGGAGATCTATTTTCCACTACTCGACGGGATACTGATGAACTAATACTACTTAGGGGTCGTTTGGTTTGAAAACAAATTATACCGGGATTAGTTATGCTGGGATAAGTTGCGATGGGATAAATTATACTGGAATTAATTATGCTGGGATTAGTTTTTATTGAGTGTTTGGTTTGTCGTATTCAAAATAATATTCATTATATAATTTCTAGGAATAAATTGATTGATTACCAAAATGCCCTAAATCTTATTTAACTTTATATATATATATATATATATATATATTTTCAAGCTTTAAATATTTATTCTTAAAAATAAAACTTTCATCCTATTTAGCTTAATTTTTGTGTGTGTGCATTTCCATAATTATATCGTGTGTATTTTAAAATAAGACTTTCATCTTATTTAACTTTAATTTTTTTGCATGTGCCTTCCCATGATTATGCCGTGTGTGTTTAAAAAAAATCTTACTATATCTTATTTAGTTTGAAA
>NW_025833752.1:0-1008 GCF_002878395.1 Capsicum annuum
TTTAGATACATATTTTATACGACTTTATATAGTTTCTACATGCATTCTAAAAATGTATCCATCTAGTATAAACGAGTATCAATTGAGTATATGGACACTGCAAGTGTATCAATGTTATATAAAAATATACTAATATGGTATAAAAGAGTATCAATTGGTATAGGGATTGGATGTGCTTGCATAGAATTTGCTTTCTCTTTTTTAAAAAGTGTATCAATGTGGTATAAAAGTGTATCAATTGAGTACAGAGACTGCATGTGGCCCGATTGGGCCAAATTGCTAAAAAAGAAAATCAAATTGGGCCGACTGGCTACAGTTATCCATATTTTCAAATTGTGGGCTTTTTTAAAAAAAATAGTCAATCCATATCCTTTCCCCTTTATACAACTGTGGGAATATCATACTATTGGATGCTCACATGACATTCACATATTATAGTGATTTTTGTCTATTTACATTGGTACATATGCATTTATAAATTCTACAATAGTGGATACATTTTTCGTTCCTGTTGTGTTCAATCTCTTGAACATTCATGATCAATATTTGTTAAATTAAATTTAATGATTAAATTAGTTTAGAAGTTCAAAATCTAAATGTAAACACCTTTTTTCCATTGAAAGAATGCATCTCTTTCTAACCAGGATTCACAAATCATGAATCACATTAAAGTGTTATCCTTGAAGGATGTGTTGAGATTTCATCCAATACAAAATATGATAAGACTTTTTTATTCAAAGAAGACAAACACAAAATCTATTAGGATAAAAGATTCAATTACCTAAGATATTGTGAACTATATTTGTGAAAAATCAACTTAAAAAAGTAGGCATTTTGATGAGACTCCTTGGGTAAGACAACATATAGTAACGTATTCTAATTTTTGTTAACATTGATTTATCAAAAATTCATAATAATTTGGTATGCATTTACTATGTCACACAATAATTTAATCCTGATACTGATGGAAGTGTTTATTCTTTTTTAAAAAGATATCTTTGTTCAGCA
>NW_025833753.1:0-1636 GCF_002878395.1 Capsicum annuum
GTAGAGATTGTGAAAGGCTCTATTAGGATTTTGGGACTAATTTTGAAGTCGATGGCTATGTAATGAATTACAAAAGACAGGGAAGCTACATGATCTAACAAAGCATAAACATGTAAGTGAAAGACTTACAACATACTAGTAACCATATCTGGAGAAATTTCCTGTTCATGTCGGGATTAAAGTGCATAGAGATTGTTTGGGCGCTGCCTACTGGTGGCACTAAAAGAGAAACCCTACTGATATGGTCTACCAAAATAAATTGGGGGATGGTTATGGTTACTCTGCAAACCCACCTAAGGACATTCTCTAATCTAACGGACTGGCTTACCATATGTGAAACACACATTATTGCCAGCCCTGCAAATACCCTGATAGATTCTATCACACTTTTGACAAAGAGGATTTTCTTGGGCACTGTTTACAATACCTTGAGATTTAGAGCTTGACACCCTATCCTTACTATCATTCCTGAATTTAGGCATCAATGCACTAGCCAAAGACGGAGTTGGGACTGAATATTTTAGGTGAAACTGAGGATGGTTACCACCTTATGTCTTTGTCTGAGTGAAACTGAAGCTACCTATTCTAGCCCTCTTGTTCTCCCTCTCTTTCTCCTTAATATTTTGTTCCTCAATCTGTTGAGCATGAACTATTAACCTAGACAAGTGTATTTCCTTAATCAGAATTGCAGTACTACAATCCTTGACCACACTTTCAGATACCCCAGACACAAACTTGCACCTGTTAGACCTGCTATCAGCTACTACATGAGGAGCATACCTAGAAACTGAGTAAATTTAAGGGAATACTCTTTCACACACATGTTTCCCAACTTCAGTTTGATGAAATCTAACTCCTTAACCTCTCTGAATTCCATCAGAAAGAACCTATCTCAGAAGGCTGTAGCAAATTATTCCCAATCTATAGGCCCTGCATCCGTGCCTCTATCTACCTTCCACTACTTAAACCATGTATGAGATACCTCTTACAGCTTATAGGAAGCTAACTCAGCACTCTCACTAGTAGTTATGCCCATAATTCCTATGGGTCCTCTTCAGTCTTAGACCCTAAAATTAAAGAGGGTTTATTCGGGTGAAGCCCTGAATTCTAGGTGTTGCAATATTGGCCTATAGGTTTTCCTTAACAACAGTTGGTCAAAAATTCTAAGGTTCCATAGAACTGGCTAGAGTGGTGAAAGTTGCTCTTAATTCTGAGTGTGAAACGTGCTCATTCAGGGGATCTTCTTATAGGGTAGAGGTGCTGGATGGTTTCCATCTCTCCTTTCATTAGTATTTATAGAAAGTATGTTCTGTAAATAGAAGGAAAAGTTGGATCAGACAGAGATTTTAACTTGAGCTCATTCTCACTCGCACGATATGAACACTGAAAGAAGGGAAGTTTTCATAAAAATGCCACATAGACTCTTGTCCATAAGTGTGATGCGCTACACACCCAGACACAAGACTCCACTTGATGCAGATTTCAGAATCCCTAGGATACTTTAGAACCTTAGGTTCTGATACCATGTTTTAAATTCCCCAAGACTACACCCTGGGAGTCACACGGTGCTTACAATCCTGAATGTCCATAAGCTAACCTATTACTGGTACCTGCTGTGAACACTGAATAATAATCA
>NW_025833754.1:0-1236 GCF_002878395.1 Capsicum annuum
AAGTAGACACCTTTACATAATTGCATTTTAAGTTGAAGCATGGATAACCATTCTCTTCTGTTTTACAAAGTTGGAACATTTTTTCTCTATATATACATTTTAGACATCTTTGAGTTGTACAAACAAAAGTTATGGTGTAGCTGTAAATTGTTATAAATCAGTACACATGGTTGTCTTGCTGGCAGCTCATTTCATGGGTAAAGAGAGAAAAAAATGCAAGCAAAGGGAAAAGGGAACAAGCATTAAAATAGCGGGCCAAGGTGATGATGATACATACATCCAAGTATTTATACGTAGTACCTATTTTAAATTTATGTGATGATTGTAAGAATAGAATAAAAAATTATACTCGTAATATTTTGTGATCTAAAAGATATGGTAACTATTTGGCTCATTTGCATGAATGTCTTATTTTTCGGTGATCTTTAATTTCTATTCTTTAAAATTGTGATTTTTACTTTTCTATTCTTCAATATTTTAAACAGCAAAAAACTGACACTTGACATTGAAAAAAATGACAAAAGCACAAGCTATATCTTACCATGACAAAATATATAACGCACAAATTATGTCTCACAAAAATAATTTAGATACTATAAATCTAAGTTAAATTTCAGAATCTGTATAGTTACGCGTTCGTAAACTATTCATATAAATTATTAGTAATTAGTAAAATAAAATAAGACGGAACAGTATTTGTGGCGATAATAGGTGGAGCCACAACATGCTCATTAATACATGTGATGAGTGATCTCCTCTATCATCATCACCCTCGTTCTTCCTTTTAACTCTTCATGTTCTCTCATCTTTATTTATCAATGCCCAGGGCCGACTCTACCTTGTGGAAAAGTAGGTGACTGTCTTACACCCCCAAATCGATTATATAATTTTGAAAATAGAGTTCAATTAAAGAAAGTATTTTTTTCTTAAAATTTTAAGACCTTCATTTAATTTTCGCCTTAGGCCACAAATATGAATGAACCACACTGTCAATGCCTCCTCCATCTATTTTATTTACTATATATATATATATATATGTACAACTTTTTTTTTCAAAAAAAAATGCATTTTGATGTCTTCCGCGGAGATTCGTTTTAGAGTGGATAAAGTATCATAATTCAAATTATAATGCGCCAACTCAAATATTAAGACTATGTATATATTCAAATTTTTATAATGTCGATATTTCATAGTTGTAGTGGGATGTTGTTATATACTGACACTAGTCCGCGCTTC
>NW_025833755.1:0-1361 GCF_002878395.1 Capsicum annuum
GACACTGCTATGACTAATGATAGAATGGGATTATATGTACCACCTAGGAGTTGTGACACTGCTATAACTAGTTCTAGTAAGATGTCGATGAAGAATATAATGGCCAAATTATTTCCAAGAAGTGGATTCAATAGATGCTGGAGTAAAGAAGATGAAAGGTGACTTGTCGAAGATGAGATAATTAGTTGACTCATATTCCACATCTATTAAGAAATTGGAATAACAAATAAATCAATTATTTGTAGCATTCTATCAAAGAAAGAGTGGAATATTTCCAAGTGATACTGTGCAAAATTGCAGTAATGATAATTCAGGCATGGCTATTACCACCAGAAGTGGTAAAACATTGCCTGGTCCTTGTTTAAGAAAACATGATTTAGGTGATGTGGTGGAATTAGAAGCAAAAGCAGATGAGGACCATCTAGTAGAATCTACAAAGATGGAAAAGATAGAAGATCCATCTGAATAGAAGCAAACTGATGATTTGGAGAAAATCAAAGGGAAGGACTGAGAGATGGTTTCTATAATAATTCTAAAATACCTCCTCCATTTCTACACAGATTGTAGAAGAAGGTGAATGAGACTAAATTTAGCAAATTCATGGCCATGTTGAAGCAACTGACATTAAATGTGCCTTTAGTGTAGGCACTAGAGTAGATGTTAGGTTATGCTAAGTTTATGAAAAACCTTGTGATAAAGAAGAGAATTATGAGCTATGAACTGGTGGATCATATACATCACTATAGTACCATCGTTATCAGATCACTAGTGCAAAAAAAGGTGGATCTAGGAGCATACATTGTTCCTTGTACCATCGGATCGCTTAACTTTGTGATCTTAGGGCAAGCATAAACCTTATGCCATTGGCGGATTTCAAATAGTTGGGTTTGGGAGATCCTACATCTACTAATATATGGCTTTTATTGGTGGATAGATCAGTGAATATTAGATCGGTGGGGATTCTTTATGATGTCCTTGTTAAAGTGGACATCTTTATTTTCCCAATGAACTTTGTAATTCTGGATTATGTGGTGGATTTCAAAGTATGGATAATCTTTGGTAGACCGTTCTTAGAAATTAGGAGTGTCTTAATTGGCCTAAAGTCTAATGAGTTAAAATTCAAGCTTAATGACTAAGAGGTTAATTTTCATATTTTTCAATCAATAATGAAGAAAAAGGAGATAAGTGTGTTCTTAATTATTGATGTATTTTATGGAGATGTGCAAGCAATACCAATTGAAGAAATATATTTTGTGGAGATATTAGCTGTAGTGTTGACAAATTTCGATAGTGAGGGAATCGACGAGTACGATGAGACTGTGTGAGCATTGAACGGAATAGGGTCATATTCTTATGCCCCT
>NW_025833756.1:0-2057 GCF_002878395.1 Capsicum annuum
AACATAAGATAGTAAAAGCGTACTAGTATAATAGAGAGAAATTAAATGACTCAAGGAAAAATAAATATTTCCTATCACCTATTATATTTCATCATTTATTTTTAACACAAAATAAGAAGTTAATTTCAATATATTCCTAATATATAGAAGAGCCTTGGAAGCAGGTGAAAGTCGTCATGTCTGCTTTCAAAGGCAAATTAGTCTTTTTACTAAAATTGTGTTGTCATTTTGTTCGCCTTCTACGTACGGTTGGTTCACACAAAACCACAAAAAAGGCACATACTTTTTTTACAATTCTTACAGCTCAGCCACAATCGAGAAATGTAAATCAATTGAAGTGAACTGTTCTTCAAAGTCTTGTAACACTCTGTTTAGATGGTGGTTTGTCATGGTTTCATAATGTACGGTACTGTATGGTATGATATTGTACTGTACAATATCGTCTACTACCATATTTGGATAGACTGTATCATTCATTGTTGTTTAATAATAATTTTATTGTTTGATTTGACAGTATGGTACTGTATCATAACTGGTAAGTTTACAAAAATACCCTAAATTATTATAAATATTAAATTTATCAATAATTATTAATAAAATAATTTTCTTCCTACTAATTTGTCATAAATTATGTCATGTAGATATATTAAGTTGTTAAATTCATGTAAATTCTAAAAAGTCAATAAAAGAGTACATCCAAATAAATGTAACTGAAATCATTTTTTATAGTAACAAATTTCATTTCTTTTTGGTGTTTTGAGACGTGACACCAACGACAAGTACAAAGTTTGAATGCATCTTTTGTGTATGCTACAGGTATGTTCAATAATGAATTCAAAAAAATATATTCTAGAAAAATATTTTTTTTTAATTTATTTTCTTGTTTTCGTTACGCAAGTAGGAAAATATTTTCTAAAAGCATTTGTATATACTTAACAGAAAATAATAAAAATGAATATAATAAAGGAGGCGGGGTAAGAAAAAACTTAAATTTTTTTTAAAATATTTAGGGGGTAGGGGTAGTGGAGTAATAGGTCGGGGTAAGAAAAAAGTATTAAATTTTTATAAAAAAAAATTATTTAAAATAATAATTTTCTGTGGGGAAGGGAAATTCTTCTTTTTTTTGGGGGGAGCTGGTAGGGGTAGGGTAGTATGAGAAAATTTTCTAAAAAGATTTAAAAAATAAAAAGGAAATTGGTTGGGGTGGGGGCTAGTAGGTGGGAGGAGGGCTAGGGGTGAGAGTGGGTAAGAAAAAGTTTTTAGATTTTTTAAAAAAATAAATTTAAAAAGTAAATTAGGGCCGGGTTTTGTCGGGGGGTGGGGGTGGGTCGAGGTAGGAGGTGGGATAAGCAAAAGTTTGAAATTTTCTTAAAAAGAAAATTAAAAAAAAAATAAGGGGGGGAGGGAGGAAAGCGGGCGAGGGAGGGGCTGGTAAGGTGGGGGCAGGGTAGGAGGTGAAGTTAAATAATATAAGGTAAAGGATAAACTAGGATTATATAATATTGAGTAAGGGCATAATTGGAAAAAAAAATATGGTATATCACCAAATTGGTGGTTACATAAAGTGAGGGTTTTCGTGGTTACCAATCATGAAACTAAATCATATCATACCATACATTTTAAATAACAATCAAAACAAATATGGTTCTCTTAATAACTATACCATATCACGGGAAACCACCATCCAAACAGGGTGTAAGTGGTGCAAATTCTACTCTTCAGAATGATGATATATTGTGTTATGTAAGATTTAGGCTTGAGGGGTGTTTGAGTTGAATTTGAAGTACTTCAGTGTCAAGTTTGTTGCTTTGTGTGGGTCCTTTCTCTCAATTTTATTATTTTTTATGTGCAATTTAGGAAAAACTACGTTTTCGGGATAGTTTTGTATGTGATTTGAAAATTTATTCTTTGGGTCAACTTTTGCCCTCAAGGTGTTTGTGGAAATTCTTCAATGAAGCAGCCTCTTTCAATAACAATTTTCTTATGTGTTTTCATATATGGATGTCCATACTTCACGATTTTTTGTTATTGTTCGAGTGGTTTGTCATCTGTGAGTT
>NW_025833757.1:0-2865 GCF_002878395.1 Capsicum annuum
TGTGTGGTGATATAAAGCATGAATCTTGAACAATATTTATCATGATTTTGATATTTGGGTCGTGAATCCCCATTGGAAATTGTGTTTTTTTTTTTGAGAAAGTGTGTGCTATAAGCACGTTGATGTTGAATATTTGAGATATTTTGAATGATTTGACCTTTTGGTATTAATGGAGTTGCTTTGAACTCGAGTGTGAAAGAAATCCAAAACGTGGTTGATTTTGATAGATGGGAAGCATGATGGCTCCCGATGTATACTTATATATTACTAAAATTGTTTTGTTGTGGATTGTCTTTGAAATGATCTGAGCTAAGTCCAGGAGAAATCTTTAGCACCGAGTGGGAGGTATAAAACGGCCTTACTTCCCTATAACTATGTACCCCTGTAGGAGTGAGCCTGAGGCTGATTTATATAGTAATCACTAATTTGTGTGGATTTGATATCGATAGTCCTACTCCGATGGCAAGGAAAGAAAGGCTCTCCCCAACGTGGGTTATACGTTGGACTCCATATAGCTCACATGGTTTATGTCTGTTATAGGATCTCCCAGTGTATCTGTGTTTCCTTATGTCTATGGTGAATGGTGAAGTGATTTGAAAGTGGAATTGAGAAAGTTATTCTTTCAAAAGATTTAAATGATATTTACATTATAAGAATTGATATTCTTGATGAACTGAAAGTGATTGACAAATTATATGATGACTCACATGTGTTATTGTACTTATTTCATCCTCTCATGATTATTATGATTTTCTTCGGGCTATGTGAGTTTTTCATACATCCTGCATATTTCTTATAAATATTTATGATGATGATGTTTACACAACTGCATACACCCCCATATACTGGGTTCCTTTCCATGGTATTGACTCACATCTTCAGATGTGGGCTGCATTTTCTCTGAATGTAGGTTCAGGTGCTCAGTTCCAGGTTCGACAGTGATTCTTTGGGCACGCTATTCTACATCCTCTGTTGTGGTGAATCCTCATATTCCGAGGACGTGATATCTGATGTTGGTTTCACGGAATTATTTACATTTGACAACTGAGTATAAGTCAGTTGGGGCATGTCTCAATGGATCGCTGGTTTTATTGATTTTCTTAGAGGCTTGTCAGACTAATATAGATGTTGGGAGTTGACTAATAAGTCGTATTTTGTTATCTTTATGAAATTCTTTTATTCTTGGCTAATGATTAATCTGTTGATATTTGAGGGTTATTTATGGAAACCCCATTGATTTTTGTTGAACTGAATGAAAATGGCTCAAAGGATTAGCTTGGGGCTACTTGTAGCCTCAAGCACCGTGTGACGCTCCGGGACCCATTTTCTGGGTCGTTACACTGGGTTTATGATGCAGGGTAATGGTGAGATTAACAAGGATGTCATGCACTGTATTGGTGTAGGGTTGTTGAAATGGAGGCTCTCTTTGGGAGTCCTGTGTAATAAAAAGGTACCTTTGAAGCTCAAAGCTAAGTTCTACAAAGTGGCAGTTTGACCGACTATATTGTATAGAGTAGAGTGTTAGCCAGTTAAGAACTCCCACATCTAAAATTTAAAGGTAGCAAACATGAGGATGTTGCGATGGATGTATGGCCTTACCAGAATAGATAAGGTTAGGAATGGGATTATTCAGGTGAAGGTGAAATTGGATTTAGTGGAGGATAAGATACGAGAAGTGAGGTTATATTGGTTCGAACACATAATAAAGAGGGGCTCAGATTCTCTAGTATGGAGGTATGAGACGCTGGCTATGGATGGTTTAGGCAGAGTAGAGATAGGACAAAGAAATATTGGAGAAAGGTGATTAGGGATGATATGGAGCAGTTACAGCTTACAGAGGACATGAACTTTGATAGGAAGGTGTGGAGGATGTGGATTAGGGTAGAGAGTTAAGGGTAGGACTGCACCCGTAATAGTAGAGGGAGTACTTTGTTTGCGTCCGGATTTTCTTGATCGTATAGATAGTTTATAATATTATCTTGTGGTTGTATAGTTTCCTGTATTAGATCATAGTGTTAGTTTGTTTTGCATACTATATTAGTTTTTATGCTTTTATGCTTTTGTGCTTTATGTTTGTTATACTGGTATCTATCCTAAGCTGGTGGTTTATCAGAAATAGCCTCTCAACTTAATTGAGGTAGTGGTATGGTCTGCGTACACTTTACCCTTCGCAGACCCCATTATGTAGGAATACACTAGGTATGTTGTTGTTGTTTTTTTCTCTAAGGTCCCCCCACTCCCCTCTTATAAAATATCATTATATTTTTTTATAAGTATATCTTTGAATTTTCTAAGGTTTTCTTACTTCTAATCCATTGTAATGTTGTAACTAACTACATATAGTTTTTCATATAGATCTGACTATTGGACCTTAAGACATTTTAGTATCGTGAATATGAATGTGTGTAGTTGGGGGGAGGGGGGCAGAAGAGATTAGACTCATGAAAATCCTAGGTAAAAAGGTACACGAAATTACTTGATATTATCTTTATCTTCTCCAGTATATGCATATCGGTACACCCTAAAATAGAAAGAAAATATTTAATGTGCATCACATACTAAGTGGATGTGGGTGTTCATGATGGGTAGGTACGCCTTTGAGTTTTTCTATATAATAAACAAATTCTCGTCATTTTTCCTCATCTCATGGTCTTGAATTTACCACCCGCTCAAATCATTTTCTTACTAAGATATTTTCTCCATTTTTAGATATTGTTTTCGCTAAGGCCCGTCCACTGCCCTCTCACAAAATATCATTAGCTTTTTTATAAGTACATATTTGAATTTCTCAAGCTTTTCTTACATCTATTCCACTATTATTTTGTGACTAACTAGATATAATTTTTTATATAGATCAGACAATTG
>NW_025833758.1:0-2400 GCF_002878395.1 Capsicum annuum
TATATATACAGTTATCCGATCGAAGTTTGCGGGTGCCATGCCACCCTGTAGATCCGTCCTATCACTAATGAACCCCTTAGTGAAAATTCTGGCTTTGCTACTATTAAACCAGGCCATAGGAAAATACAAAGTGTGTAACTGCTAGTGTTGGGTGTCCACATAGATCGATTTGAAAGCAGTTAATGATATTTGCAAATGAAATCCCTTGCAAAAGAAAGTAAAACACTTGAAAACCTTACATTCATTCATAAGGAAAAATAAGGAAGAAAAATTTGGGTTTAGTTTATCAAAAAGTGCTAGATGAGGTGTAAAATGGTAGTGAGAATTCACCCGGCTAAGGTGCTCTTTGTTCATTTTATCGTAGCCTCAATAAACACTTGCATTTTCATGGATTTTCATTTTTCCCAGTTTTCCAGTAACAAATTTTCAGTAAGATGAGCTCCAAACTCTTAGGAAAATTGGGTAATTTTTCCACTACAACAGAACAACTTAGTGAAATGAATTGGTTCAGAACAATTGAACTAAAAATAGTGAATACTAAAAATAAAGACATCAGAAAAATTTGATAATGGAGTTCAACCAAAAAAGGCTTAATCTTCGAGCGCCACTCAAGGCAACCTTTTCTATTATTTGTGGGAGAAGAGAACAATTTTGGTATATTTGAAATGGGAGGAGGAAGAGTTCTTTTATAACTCTAAAAACTCTTCCCCAAATAGTAAAACTACGATGTGGGAGAAAAAGAGCCAAAAAACAACAAATCTCCACCTTGGCTCAATTTCAATCCACCAAAATACAAATCTTCTCAAGCAAATAAATAATAAAAATAGTCTCTTGCGGTGCTTCCAATTTTGCGCTGTAAGGCGCCAACTTCAAATGTGCAGGATATTAACCAAGTTTGAATAGTGTTCGAACTTGGCCCTTGTAACCACCTTGGTCAGCATATCTGTAGGATTCTCCATAGTATGAATCTTTTGAAGAAGTATCTCCTCCTCTTTGAGAATTTCCTGCACAAAATGATAGCTAACATCAATATGCTTCGTCCGTGCATGAAAGACTTGATTCTTTGCTAAATGAATAACACTCTGACTGTCAGAATACACCTCAAGTTATTTATGACCAACTCCCAAGTCTTTAAGCAACCCATGAAGACAAATTTCTTCCTTCACAGCATCTATAATCGCCATATACTCTATCTCTATTGTAGACAAAGCCACTGTAGGCGCCTTTGCTAAAGCAAACAAATAGCTAGTTGTAGATCGTCGCTTATCCAAATCACCTGCATAATCAAAATCATAATATCCAACTATGCATTGACCAAGTGATTTATCCCGCTCAAATGTCAATCCAACATCTACGGTATTTTAGAGATACCGCAGAATCTATTTCATAGCTTGCCAATGACCCTTGCCCGGATCATGCATGTACCTGCTAACAACACTAACAACTTGTGAAATATCTGGTCTCGTACACACTATTGCATACATCAAGCTTCCAACTACATTTGCATACGGGACTTTTGACAAGTATTCTCGCTCTTCATCAGTTGTCGGAAATAATCTGCTACTCAGTTTTAAATGAGGAGCAAGTGGGGTATTTACAGGTTTTGTATCATCGTTCATACCAAAACGTTGTAGTACCTTCTTCAAATACTGATTTTGTGACAGTCAAAGTTTGCCCCTCTCTCTATCCCTGCTTATCTCCATGCCGAGAATCTTCTTGGCTTCCCCCAAATCCTTTATCTTGAACTTTTTACTCATTTGAGCCTTCAATCTATCAATCTCAACTTAGCTATTTGCTGCAATAAACATATTATCAACATATAAGAGTAAGTAGATGTAGGAACCATCTTGAAGTTTGCGCAAATACACACAATGATCGTATTTGTTTTTCCTATACTTCTGACCCTTCATGAGCCAGTCAAATCATTTGTACTACTATCTCGGAGATTATTTTATTCCGTACAACGATTTTCTAAGTTTACAAATTCAATCTTCTTTACCAACAACCTTATATCCTTCTGTCAGAGTCATATAGATTTCCCCCTTCAAATCACTATGTAAGAATGCGGTCTTCACATCAAGTTGAGCTAGCTCCAAATTCAACTACGCTACTAAGGCCAACAAAATTCTAATGGTGGAATGTTTTACAACTGGAGAAAATACCTCATTATAATCAATTCCCTCCCTCTGAGCATAGCCTTTAGACACTAATCTTGCCTTCTAGCGAATGTCTTTTTTATCAGAAAATCCTTATTTCTTTGCAAATACCCATTTGCACCCAATTGCCTTTCTGCCTTTTGGTAGTTGTGTCATGTGACACCTCGAAAAGTTTTGAATCCAAGTTTAATATTGTAAGTGAATATAAGGTGTACACATTTTACGGAGAATCATAGTGTGTGCA
>NW_025833759.1:0-12485 GCF_002878395.1 Capsicum annuum
GGATAGCTGGTGCTCAAATGTCCTTGATTGTGGGGAACTGTCAGTTCGTTAGAAACTCTATTAGCGGTATGTTGGCAACTATGGTCAGAAGAGAGCATGGACTTGACGAGGACGTCAAGCAAGGTTGGTGAAGTCATTAGAAGCTTGTCAGTCAAATAGTTTGTTCATGCAAAGCGACGAGCCAGGGTTGTAAGCCATGAAAGAGTCTTGCCTGAGTTAAAGAAAGGGATATGCTGATAAGTCGGGTGGTCTAGAGAATGAGCCATATTTTCCAGGTCGTGCAGCCATGTTCCAAGAGAGTTGAAGCCATAGACTATAAACATTGGGCTTGATCATGCTTAGGTCTTGCCATGGATGCAATTAAGGCATCAAGTTGAGTGTCCATCAAGAAGGTTGGACTTGAGCTTTGCCGAAAGGCATGTGAAGGGGTCCGTCTAAAGGAAGTCGGACTCAAGGTTGGAACGACAACCTAGCCACCTAATGGGTTGTGAAGAATGGCAGAAAATTCCCTAAACCTAGCCATCCAATGGTTTGTAAGGAGTAGAAGGAGAGTTCCTATAGAAGAGAGCCATACAGGATGAGTGGGCAGTGAAGCCTACGGCATGGGCAAGCGGAGCTTGCAGTTGGAAAGAGTGCTATGCAAGGCAAGAACCAGGCTAGCACCAAGCGGACCATTGGGCCACGACAACGTAAAGAAGGACCTGAGTATAGGCTTCTTTACGAGAAGATGGGCGTTAAAGTCAGGTGGAGGTAAAGCCATCAGGTGTATGAGCGGCACGCATAAACCAAACCATTTCATGGAGAGGTGTTGTGCCAAAGTAATATGGGTAAGGAAAGTCGTCAAAGTAGGATTATCTAAAGCGCTGAAAATGAATTAGGTTCCAAGTTCGAGGATGGGTTCTTTCCAAGAGTAGAAAAGCGGGTCTGGAGGCTGCAGATGGGTGAGCCAAGGGAGTTCTCTCCATAGGCTATAGGTACGAGGGTACTCCAAACATCGAAGGACTGCTAAGGGAAAGAGAGAGTTTTACACAAAGTGTTTAATTCATAGAGTAGTATGCAGATACCGGCACTTTGAAGGGTACGTCCCAAGAGAGTGTGAGGTGCCTATGGGCGCGTAGCACACGAGATGCCAGAAGGTGCCATGGTGAAGCATGGGTTTCCAAAGGCTGTTGTGAATGATGATTGGGACAAAGTTAGTAATTTGGGCTACCGCCAGTGACGTTGCTTGAGGAAAAAAGATAAGGACCATAAGGGCATGGTTGGCAAAGATGCCACATCGAGGGATGCCTACCTAGCTATGTTGTTCTTAAAAGGCAAAAGTCCAGGAGGGAAAATAGTTATCTACCAGAGGCAAAGGATCGAAGTGCTAGACATGCCAGGTATGGATGGGCTAGTAGGATCACCAGGGTGGAAAAAGATTCCCGAACAAGATGAAGGCCGTGAGGAGCATGGTGCAGATATGACTTAAGGTCATCGCAAAGTTAGTCACCATAGGGTGCAGGTGTGGAGACACCGTCCGAGAAGAAGTGCGGAGTGCACGCTTGGATAAAACTAGGGGGATAAGGGCAAGGGGCCTGACTCCATTTTTAAGAAGGAGCTCATAAGAGTTTCCACACACAAGGATTTGGAGGCCGCGATGTAAATCCCCAAGGGTGCAGACTTCGGGTTGTCATCGGTGTTGCATGTCATTGAGGACAATGACTACTTCAGGTGTGTGAGGGTGTGACGCCCCAAAGTTTTGGGGCCTGTCACCCACCAGGATTGTGCATGCCAACTAGGCCGTAACCTTGTCAGCTATGCAGGCGACATATGCAGAGGGAATATGCTGAAGTCGAAGATAAGGAAAAGGAGCATAAAATAAGCCAACAAGCATCTATATATATTGCATGACATGTCCTAAGAGTGCCAATTTGATTTGGAGAGGGGTTGGTGTGAGCCCAAGGGGGCGGAGGCATGGTGAGGATCGTGGGCAGTGTTTGATGTTAGCGTCATTCCATTTTGAGCTACAAGTAGAATCTAAGGATTCCGGTTTTAAGTGTTGATATTAAGGGTACCTTATGTATGCTTACCAAATTTGGGGTCATTTGGAGTCTGTTTGGATAGGGGCTTGACTTGGCCAAAGTCCAGTGGCATTGTTGTAATTTGTTGATTGGTCCGAAGGCCATAACTCATTCCATGTGTATGGGAATGGGGTGAAAATTCATGGACGTGTGAAGAAAGTCAAGAGAAAGGAGTAGGAACAAACGGAACCCAATTTGGAAGTTGGATGAATGATCTAATCCCCAGTACAGTTCTTGGGTAAAATGATGTCTAGTGGCGGACATTGGGATTATTTATTTTAAGCATATATAAGGGGGCTATACATGCTGACAGCCTACCAGCCTCCCTCGGGTGTGTCGACAGATGGCCACCCCAAGTATGCTGCCTTGAGGGACAACCTCAAGGGCCTGCCTTGGCATGTCAAAGAAATGCGCAAGGTACTCATAGGGCTCGGGAACCCTATGGGCAACGCAGGGTCGGGTGGACTAGCGTTGGACGCCTGGAAAGGCTAGAGGTTGGCTATATGAACCGACAAGCCCCGCGGGCTATCTAAGTGATGGAAGGATGCCTCCAAGATGATAGAGCAATCAAGATACTCTCCCCAAGAGACTCGTGAGCTAACTTGTCAGCTTGGTCAAGGTTCAGCCAAGCGAGCAAGGGTCCGTTGGCTTAGACGCGCAGTTAAGGGGCGGCATTGTGCTATGGAAGTTGGATACAAGTTGTGTGGGCTATGTTTGACTATGCCATAAGACATGAGAGGGAATATCTAAGGAAGACGTTTGTGACTAAGGCCAAGGACTGAGAGTTGCCCTACTCGGGCGAAACAAAGGCCAAGTGCACATGCACAAGGCAATGTTAAGCTTGAGGATAGGACTGTGCACGCTATAGCAATGCCCAGGTCCAGGCGAGGGACGAGTATGTCCGTAGCCATCCTCGGAAGTGCATATAGATGAGATCCAAGGATTAAAGGTGCGCCACAAGAGTTGCTTATACGTTGGCCATGTCAGCCGACATGTTGATAGAGCGACACCAAAGGGAGAAAACCTCTGAGGTGAGCTTTTCAAAGGCACAGGATCGTGCTAGAGACCTGGGAAATGAGAAAGGTTGGCCCATAGTTGGGGGAACCATGTCATGTCTAATCACCTCCCTCAAGTACTTCTTCGGCCTACCTTAACCCCTCCTGAAGCTATCTAAAGCTAGCCTCTCACACCTACGAACTGGGGCATCCGCAACCCTCCTTATCACATGCGTAAACCATATTAGTCTTCCTTCCCGCACTTGTCTTCCACCGAAGCCACTCCCACCTTCTCCCGAATAATATCAAATATGGGAAAATCCAGATAGCCAATTTCAACAAGTTTCCATTGTAGAAAGATTTGAAACTGATTCTACAGTGCTTAAAGAGAGAGAGGAATATTCTTAATATTTATTTCTCCCTTACCTATTAAAGCAGTAATAAAAATAAAAGTAATCAAGGGGAGGGTCTTTATATGTCTTTACCAGTTCCTAATGCTATATGGGATGACTTCTCAATTTGGTTTTTGCCTTGCAAGATTTCTATTTCTCTTTATAATATGTATATTCACAAAATGAAAAGAAAACAGAAATAATATTAGTCAACCATCCTTTCCATCATAAATATATCATCTTCCACCTTCTTTATGTGCTTGGTTGAAATTTTCTTTTCAATTGGAAATTGGAATCAATTTTTATCCATAAAATGCTAGATAATTCATAAATTCGTAAGCAAGGAAAATCTCCAATAACCACCTTCCCATTTTGATAGTCAAATATTCTACATTATTATTGTGTGCGTACCCATTTATGCTATCTTTTGATCCTACAACTTAATAAATTCTTGAATAGTTATCTAAAACCATGCAATCTCCGATCCTCTAACTATGACTTCAACAAAGGTTCGGATGGAGAAACTTTCACTCTTCAAGTGAGATTTAATAACTAGCACATAAAAAAAGCACACTTTATTTTGAATATCAAGTGAAAGATTTAATCATTACATCAGAAAAAAATTGAATTAACAACAAATAGTTGCATAGGCTTAAGTCATTCACAGATACTTAAAGTTGTACCAAAAACTTACTTGGACTCCTCAACTAAGACATGTACCTATCAGACACCTCAAGTGTTAAAATTGATATCTATCAGATACAAAATGTTGATTTAGCAAGGAGAGTGTAACACACTCTCCTGGGCGCGTGAATAGTAGAATAAACAATATTTTATTTTTTTAATTTTAAAATTTATTTTTAAATTATTTTATTAATATAATTTTTAATTATTATAACTTCTTAATTTTTTTTTTAAAAAACAAAAGTACCCTCATCGTCTTCCTCACCCCTACACCCAAGTTCGTCGTCAACTCCCCGCCCTGATACGAGTGCGATCATGTAGATGGACTCATGTGGGTGTGTATTGAAGTTGTCCAAGTGTGTGTGCAAGAGAAGTGTAATTAATGGCCCAAATACACACCAAAACAACCCGCTATATACACTAGAGGGGAGGCCCATTCTTGAAGGGCCCTTTTGGTCATTTTAACTTCTAATTCTATTGTAATATATAAGAAATATTTCTAGAGTTTCATTGGTTGATTTTGTATGTTGTAAGTCTTGTAAGACCTAAGGAACATCAAGTCCTCTCTCCTTTGAGGCACCCAAACCCGAAATTGTAACTATGTACATAAAAAGGGGTGGATTCTCTTTTGTTGTTTGCTTTGCTTGGAAACATTGATGCTTGGGAGGTGGAATCCGAACTTGTATCATTGTAAAAGATCGGTTTATTATTGTGTGTGGTGTTAAGGGTCCAATATTGTCCATTCTTGTGTTCTTAAGATTATACCTTCATGTGGTCTATCTACCTATCCTTTTACTTTTCTTGTAATTGTGTTTGATGTTTGTGGTGTAACCTTGTGTTCTTGTTGTTATTGTTAACTCCGAATCTTGTGCCTTTGTGTTCATATTGTTCTTCACATATTGCTTCTATTTTGGTGTATAAATACACCATTATATCTTGTATTTTTGTGTTTTTGTTGTTGGCCGAAACTAGTTCCAAAAGGGCTTATGGATTTCTTCTAATTTGTGGACTATTTTTGGACTGATTTTGTGTTTCGTTATTTGTCTGGTATCATTTGGTATCAGAGCGAAGGCTATTCGTGTTCTCACACTACCAATTTTGAGCTCTCTTAGTTGAAAATAATTAAAAAAAAACTGAAAACTGAAATTTTCAGAAAATAGCAATCTGTCCACTTGTGTTTTCTTGGCTGAAAATTATGTCTTGTTGTGTCTTGGACGAGATTTGTGTCTTGTAAACTTAGATCTAAGAGTCCTTTTTGTGTGTTATATTGTTAGTAGTGTTAGCTTCTTCATCCATAACACTAAAGGAGTCTAAATCTAAGTTTGAGCTTTAAAAGTTGATGTTGTTGTTGTGAATCCAAAGTGTGGCTGATTGTTGTTAGGATTTTTGTTGTTGGTTCAAGTTTTGAACGTGTATTATGGAAATTGTGTTTTGGATTTTAAGCTTGAAAAGGTGGTGTTTTTTTTTTTGGAGGGTCCAACTTGAACCTTAGAAGTTCAAGACTCAAAGTTTGTGTTCTTGGTGTTCTTCACCATCTCTATATGTTGTTGAAGAAAAGGTGGTTGTTGATCTGATAAGTTGAAGGAAAAAGGTGAAGAATTGTTAGTCTTGAAAGACCACCAACTACCAAAGACTTTGTCAACCCTTTTCCAACAACTTTCAATGATACAAGGGTCCATGTTTTAAGGAGGAGTACAAGAAAGTCAAAGTCTTGAAACTTGAATTGAAAAAGAGCTCCAAAGACTTTTATTTTCCTCCCTAACCAATTCCAAATTATAGTGGGACCAAGACTTGAAATTAAAATATAAAATTGAGAAACCGCAATCAATACGTGACTGCCACATCATCATTTTTACTGTTCACGTAACACTTTTGGCTCAAATTTTAGATTTCTTAATTTCATTTTATTGTTTCTTTAGTTTCGTTTGTTAATTCCACTGCTAACTTACAAGCTAGTACTAGATTGTAAGTTAGTTTTGAAATCGTTCTTCGTGTATACATTCCTTTGTGTGTGTTTTTCTTTTGACTCGTTGAGATACTTGGTCTACCTCTCAATGCCTCACGGAATACAAGCGAGGTTACGACACTTGTGAGATCAAAGTGTGAAAAATCTGAGAGACAAAACAATAGAGAGAGAGTGTGAGGACCATTCTTGTACAACTAAGTTGTTTGTTATTTTGTAGGTAACTTTTGGCCCTAATGGAAACCATTTTGGCCCTCCTTGATGCTTTGTCCCGAGACCTTGCTAGGGCAAATGTGGATCTTGAAAACATTCACTCGGATGTGGTAACTATGAGTGAGAGGTTGGATCGAATGGAGAGACGAAGGAACTCTCGTTCTTTTACTCCTGAAACTTTACCTACAAAAGCCAATCCTCCAAGTTCACCACAAAATGACATAAGCCAAGATACAAATTACCCACAAAACCAAGAACAAGGTAGACCCCTTCCCCCGCTAGTTGATCAAGTCCAACAAAAAGGACTTATAAGACAATTTATTCCCATCCAAGCTTCACAACCTAAACTCCACATTACCAAAATAGTCCACTTTACCAAATCAATCCTCTCAATCGAAACTCTGCTTTACCAAAGCCTACACATCCAAGAAGAGGAACATGGTAGAGAGGGACATGAAGGATATGGAGTCTACGAAAATGGTTATATGATGGAGGGAGACTTGAGTCGGATAAGATTGAAGCCAAAACTCAAGATGGAGAGGAAGCCAAGGTTCAAAATAAAGATGTTAGCCTCGAATTGTGTTTGTATTGCTCTCGGGTCCATCTTGTTGGTGGACTATTTTTGGAGTTATTTTTGATACATGCCAAGTTTTATTGAACTCTAAGGTTCTTGCGGACTATTTTGAGTGATCGCTTATGAAGTGGCCAATTCAATGAGGTAAAATCATGGATTTGTGGGAAAATTCCTCTCAAGATGGAGAGGATGATACGAAGATCCCAAGTGTGTGTGCAAGAGAAGTGTAATTAAGGGCCCAAATACACACCAAAACAGCCCGTTACATATATTAGAGGGGAGGCCCATTCTTGAAGGGCCATTTTGGTCATTTTAACTTCTAATTCTATTGTAATATATAAGAAATATTTATAGGGTTTCATTGGCAGATTTTGTATGTTGTAAGTCTTGTAAGACATAAGGAACATCAAGTCCTCTCTCATGTTAGGCACCCAAACCCGAAATTGTAACTAGGTACATAAAAAAGGGTGGATTCTCTTTTGTTGTTTGCTTTGCTTAAAAACATTGATGCTTGGAAGGTGAAATCCGAACTTGTGTCATTGTAAGAGATAGGTTTATTGTTGTGTTTATTGTTGTGTGTAGTGTTAAGGGTCAAAGATTGTCCATTCTTGGGTTCTTAAGATTATACCTTCATGTGGTCTATCTATCCTTTTACTTTTCTTGTAATTGTGTTTGGTGTTTGTGGTGTACCCTTGTGTTCTTGTTGTTATTGTTAACTCCGAATCTTGTGCCTTTGTGTTCATATTGTTCTTCAGATATTGTTTCTATTTTGGTGTATAAATACACCATTATATCTGGTATTTTTGTGTTTTTATTGTTGGCCGAAACTAGTTCCAAAAGGGCTCATGGATTTCTTCTAATTTGTGGACTATTTTTGGACTGATTTTCGTGTTCAGTTGTTTGTCTGGTATCACACCCCGACCCACCCTTGTTCATCATCATCCACGATTCACCGCCGTTTAGTGAAAATAGACTCCGTTTCACAACCCCTCAACCATACCCTAGTCCCGTCGTCATCACAACCCTCTCTCGTTGTCTTCACCCCCACCCCACCCCACTTTAATCCTCGTCGATCTTCACATACCTTTTTATCATTATTTTTTTTTCTTTTTTCACTTTTAATCCACATTCAATATTTCTTTTTCCCCCAACACACCATCACAGGACCATGGAAAAATTCTTGAACTATGAAATTTAGAGGAAAAATAAAATTAAAGCAACAAAAAAATAGCTGGCCACTTTTGGCTATGGTATTTTAAACACTCAATTGTATAAGAAAGATACCATTTTTCTTGTTCAAATCTTGAAATCTTGAAATCTCAAAGTTAAGATTTCTTGTCCAAATCTTGAAATCTCAATGGTATTTGGTAATGGAGAAGATAATTTAGTTTTAAATTTGTCGTCTTAATCTGATCGTAAAAAAAAAATAGAGAAAAGAAATAAAAATGACCGAATGGAGATGAAGATGAATAATGGGGGAGGGGGAGGGGGGAGGGGGGGGGGGAGAGGGAGGGGGGTTGGGGAAAAGGGGGCATTTTTTGATTTTTTAGTTTTTAAAATATTTTATAATTACTATTTAATAATCAGTTTTTTATTTTTATTTTTTTAAAAAAATTTATAATGATTTTTTTAATAATTATTTAATTTAATGCCACATGTTACCTTTTAATTTGTCATTTTTGCCACATCATCGCGTGTGTGTGGCACAGCCTTTAGCTTTTAGCTGATTGACAAAAAAAGCCTGATTGGATTAAAACTTGAGTGGGTGATACGAAAATAATCACGGATATGGACTTATGAGAGTGTGTGTTGGACCTGAGCCTTGGTGTATGTAATTGAAGTGTAAGAGAGGCCCAAAATGCACCAAAATCAATCCATAACTTACACTTGATGGGCGCCCACTCTTTGAAGGGCCTTTTGTTCATTTTAACTTATATTTTGTAATAGCTATAAAAGTAACATTGTAGGGCTTTTAGACTTAGATTTTGATGAATATTGAGAGTGTATAACACTTTGTAACATAATTCCTCTCTTCTCTAAACCCGAAATTAGGGCTTATACAAGTGTGAAATCACTTGTGTTTACATTTTACTTGAAAACGTCGATGCTTAAGAGGTGAAATCCAATCTAGTGTCACGTAAGATATAATTTTTTGTTGTGTGTGGTGTTAAAGGTCCAAGAGTGGAATAAGATCTTGGATTTTTAAGATTATACCCTCAATTGTCTACCTATCTATCTCTTTACTTTTTATTGTAATCTTGCTAGTATTTGTAGCTTGTAACTGTTTGTTCTTGTTTCTAGTGAAGTCGTTTCTTGTTGTTGTTATCATATTGTTGTTGTTCTTCATCTTATGTTGTTGTAACTTAGTTTAATTGGCTGACTTGGTGTCAAAAACACCTTGTATCTTGTTAAACTTGTTGTTGATGTTGAACCTGAGAAGTGTAGTCCAAAGGGGTATCGGTTTCATTGTGAATTTATAGAATGTTTTGGACTGATTTCGTGTATTCCTTGTCTTTATTGTTTCATTTGGTATTAGAGTATGACTTGATCTTGTTCCCACAAGGTCAATCTTAGGCTCTCTTGGTTGCAAAACAAAAAAAAAAGAGTTGAAGATGTTCTTGTTCTTGGCCGAAAGTTAGTGTTGTTGTTACATCTTGACCGAGGCTTGTTTGGTGTCTACATCTAGTAATTATTTTGTTTATCTAGTGTGTTTCTTGTGTTGGTATCTTTCTTTCTAACACAAAGGTGTCTAGATCTAAAGTTGAGCTTAAAAATGATGACATTGTTGATGTGAACTTAAAAGTGGCCAAATCTTGTAGTTGTTATCTTGGTTGTATGAAGTTGTTGTTATGTTCTTGAAGATTGTTTTTGTGTTCATCTTGTTCTTTACCTAGCCTTATAACTTAACCAACAAAAAAAGTGCAAATAGATTCAAAGAGGTGAAGATAAAAGTTGTAAAGTTTGTTGATGAGAAGACTTGAACCATCACTTCCTAGACTTGACATCAACTTTTTCAACTACTATCCTTAAATCAAGGCTCCTTGTTTGGTGGAACTGGTGCAAGTCAAGATCATCCTTTTTGAGATTAAAATTACAAAGGACTCAAGAGTTATACTTTCCCTCCAAAACTAATTATCTTTCATTCTAAATTGTGTAGAGATTGAAATTTCAAATTTGTGACTAAAGTTGTGTGGGATCGAGACCAATTGCATGCTGCCACATCACCCTAATTATTGTTCACCAACAAATTTTAAGCTCAACTTTTAGTTTCGTTGTTGATTCCCAAATCTAACTTACAAGCTAGTACTATATTGTAAGTTAGTTTTGAAACCGTTCTTCGTGTTAACCTTCCTTTGTGTCTTAATTATTTTGAGTTATTGTAGTACGTCCTTGTGTGTTTTTATTACTTTTTGGATTCCTAGTAAACATTGAAATCACCTCTCAACACCTCTCGGAGTACAAGAAAGCTTACAACACTTGTGACATTGAGAGTGAGGGATCCGAGAGACACAAAATAAAAAGAGAGTGAAGATATTTTGTAGAACTAACATGTTTTCTGTTTTGTAGGTAACTCCTTGGCCATAATGGGCACCATTTTGCCCACCTTGATGCTATTGCCCGAGAAATAGCTTAGGCGAATGTGGGTCTTGAAAAATTGAGCTCGGATATGTCTACTATACTTGAGAGGGTGGATCGAATGGAGAGTCGAAGGAATTCTCATGTTTCTACTTCCGAAACTTTACCTCAAACAATCAATCCTCCAAGACCACCACCAAATGTCATAGACATTAGCCAAGCCACCAAATGTCCTCCAACCTGAGACCTAAGTAGGACACTTCTCCCACAGTTCGATCAAGTTCAACAAGAAGGACTTGAAAGTCAATCTCCTCCCATCCAAGCTCCACACTACCAAATCAATCCTTTCATTCAAAAATCCACTTCACCTAAACCGATATGTCCATATACATATAGAAGAGTGTGGTAGAAAGGAACATGAGGGACAAAGATTCTAAAATAATGGATATATGATGGAAGAGAAGTTGAGGGGAAGACGTAGGGAACCACAAGGAACCCACCACCAAGAAAAGAGGTAGGATGTGTTTAGTGTTTCTTTTGTCAATCACTATGTGTTTTGGATGAGAATAAAGACAAGGACCAGGATACAGAGGAAGTCGAGATTCAAAGTGAAGATGTTGGCCGAGACTTGTTGTTATTGAGCCCTCAGATTCTTTATGTTTTTGTGGACTGTTTTGACTTATTTTTGTGACTTGTTTGCAGACTGTTTTGAGTAGTTTTCCTTTGAAGTGACCAATTGAATGAGGTGAAGTTGTGAATTTGTGCACAAATTCCTCTTAAGATGAAGAGGATGATACGATAATAATCACGGATATGGACTTATGAGAGTGCATGTTGGACCCGAGCCTTGGTGTATGCAATTGACGCATAAGAGAGGCCCAAAATGTACCAAAATCAGTCTATAACTTACACTTGATGGGCGCACACTCTTTGAAGGTCCTTTTGGTCATTTTAACTTATATTTTGTAACAGCTATAAAAGAAACATTGTAGGGCTTTTAGACTTAGATTTTGATGAATATTTAGAGTGTATAAATCTTTGTAACACAAGTCCTCTCTTCTCTAAGAGGAAAGCCCTAAACTAGGGCTTATACAAGTGTGGAATCACTTGTGGTTGCATTTTGCTTGGAAAATTTGATGCTTGAGAGGTGAAATCTGATCTAGTGTCACGTACAAGATATGTTTTTGCTGTGTGTGGTGTTAAAGGTCCAAGAGTGGAATAAACTCTTGGGTTTGTAAGATTATACCCTCAATTGTCTATCTATCTATCCCTTTACTTTTTATTGTAATCTTGCTAGTATTTGTAACTTGTAACAGTTTGTTCTTTTTTCTAGTGAAGCTATTTCTAGTTGTTGTTATCATATTGTTGTTGTTCTTCATCTTGTGTTGTTGTAACTTAGTTTAGTTGCATGATTTGGTGTCAAAAATACCTTGTATCTAGTTAAACTTGTTGTTGATGTTGAACCCGAGAAGTGTAGTCCAAGGGGGTCTTGGTTTCATTGTGAATTTGTGGACTATTTTGGACTGATTTCATGTGTTCCTTGTCTTTCTTGTATCAGTGGATTAGGGGCTTGATATTTAAACATATAATGTGTTTGGTATGAAGGAAGACATTTTCTGAAAAATACTCTCATTTTCTCATGTTTGGTTGATTTAAGTGTTTTGAAAAATCTTTTTCAAATCAACTTATTTTCCTTAAATTTAAAGAAAATGACTTCTTTACAAAAGGTAAGAAAAAATATTTTCCAAAATTCTCTTTCAACTCCACTTGTAAGTTGAACTATTCATAGAGCTCTCAAAATAACTTATCCTATCCCAACCCCCAATTCCCCGCTACCCCCACCCTCGCCCCTACCATCCCATCCAAAAATAATATTTTTTTTTCTTATCTCATCTCCTCCTGTCCCCCTCCAAAAAAATACTTATTATTTAAAAATAATTCAAACTTTTTTCTTACTCCATTCTTACCCTCCCTCCCCTCAAATAATAATAATAATAATAATAATAATAATAATAATAATAATAATAA
>NW_025833759.1:15485-18963 GCF_002878395.1 Capsicum annuum
TTGTTTTGCTATATAATAGTATACGTGAGTTGATTTTTGGATCCCTTTCATCCATAAAGCTCAAAAACCCTCTTTTTCATTATAAAGTATGATTTCTATATTGTTGGGTATTGATGATCATGTTGTTGATATTGGGTGATTCCCAAGATGGAATCTTTATATGTTTTTTTGAATTTTATGATATAATATGAGTTGGAAACATGTAAATTTGATTGTTCATGATGTATAATTTGATAAAATCCACCTATGCCTTAAAGAATGCATGCAAGGTTTTTGATAAAATGCCTAGGATGCTAGAAATTCCTATTTACATGATTCCATGATATTCACATGACAAGTCCATGTTAGCTATACACTTCAATATGAATTTCCATGCTAATTATGTATTCTTATGGCAGTGGCATGAAGCATGTATGATGATGAAGATATGAATTATGTATGTGAATTACATCCATGCTTTTCCTACCATGTTTAAGATGTTGAATAAATACGTGAAGTATAATATCCCCCAAATCATTACAATATGAACTAAACATTACATGCTGTCATTCCCTTACGCTTGAATGGTTTCCACACGATTGCTATGAATAGTATATGTTGTCGGAATGCCCATGATATTAGAATATGATATTTATGACTTGATTATAAGCATTCCTATTCATGATAGATATTATGATGACCATGTACTTCATGAAATCCCCCACTCATGTATTATGGATTGTTATTGATGGTCGTGTACTCAAGAAATTCAAGTTGTGTCAGTTTCTTTTCATTGAGTCCTGGGGGTACTTAAACCTAAAAAATATAGCTGTGTGCCTAGAGCCATGTCATGTTTTCACGATACTCTCAGTCAAGCCAAGATCTATAGAATTCAGTCAGTCATGTGACTCAGGAAAACTTAGAAATCTCAGTAATCTCAGTAGTCCAGTAATCTCAGTAATCTCAGTGCTCAGTAAACTCAGCAACCTCAGTACTCACAGTCAATCTCAGTAACTTTAGTACTCTCAACCAGTCCTCAGAACCCAGTACATTCCGTCAGTCATTAGAATCCAGTAAACTTAGTTTAACTCTGCTAAACAATACCACTAGTATTAGTCTAGTTAATCAGTATCAGTTCAGCTAATCAGTTCAGTTGAGTTATTTAGTTCAGTGTCCTTTAGATGGGAGTAGAAGTTAGCACCGAGTGAACCCAAGGATGGGAACTCACCCGCCAGTTTAGGGTGTGATTCTTAGTAGTCATCCATGTGTTCCAGAACTACGTAGCCAGCATAGGTTGAGACATCATAACCAGTGAGATTAGGATTGATGAGGTGGCTTAACCCATTAGTTTAGGGTTCCCACCATTCTTATTGAGTACCTGCCTGTATAGGGTTCTCACAATTGTCCTTACCAGTGGCACGGTATTGACACCCCTCCAATCAGGGTAGAGATTGGACCCCAGATTAGCTATTATAGCGTATTTGGGGCATGTCGGTTAGATAACTACTTCCCACAGTTTCAGTTACAGATTTCAGAACTATCAGTTATAGCTACCCAGTCTTAGTAAAGAACTCATAGTTCTTTAGATTTCAGTATATCAGGACTGTCAGATACAGTCAACTCAAAAATAAAATGGAACTCAGATAGTTTCCTTCAGATTTATGGAATGTCAGATACAGTCACTTATGCTATCAATCACAAAAGTTATCAGAACTCATGCTATAAGTACTCAGCTTCAGGACTGTTAGATACAGTCAATCAGACCAATTCTTCATAATTTGAACTGTCAGAAATAATTATTCCTTTATCAGTAATATAGTATCAGTCTCCCAGTATTCAGTAATACAGTATAAGATCTATCACTTATTAGTGATTTACATATCAATATCAGTAAACTCAGTCTTTCAGAATCTCATTATCAGTACACTCATGTTGTCAGTATTCAGACTTAGTAGTCAGTATCTCCACGAGTTCAGTTACAGTTACGTATGCATGTATGTACTCTCACGTTCATATCAGTCAGTATTTTTCATGCATATAACCCTTTGCATTTAGCCTACCTCACTCGTATACTCAGTACATTCAGACATACTGATGCATTTGCGCTATGGTGTTTTCTCTTATGTTACACCATAAGTTCAGAGGCATGATCTCTGAATAAGCAGTAGATTCCAGGATCAATAGTCAGAGTTAGACGTGAGTCCTCATCCTTCGAGGACATGATGATTTTATTTCTATTTCAGTTTTTAGTTTATTTCAGTAGTTGGAGTTAGTTGGGGACATGTCCCATCAACTCCTTATTCAGTTCAGTTAGAGGCTTTCGGACTAGATGTCAGATTAGATATTCAAACTTCAGTATTTATGTTTCTTTTTAGTATTGTTATACCATATTTTTTAGATATGTATCAGTATTGAACCTTATGGCCTTACATTTCATGTTTCCACATATTTTATAAGATATTATTTAGTTTACAAGTACAGATATCAGTCATGGGTTAGATTGTGGTCCCTCGGGGTCATGAGCGCTGTGTAGCATTCCGGTTTAGCGAATCGGGGTGTTACAGTCATTTTGTTTTCTACAAGATGATTTATATATGTTAATGCCAAGTTTTTACAGAAAGAATTGTATAAATCAATATCTTTAAAATTGATTTATGTACTTGTCGGCATGATGCTTTAATAGCCCATCAATAATTCATTCTGAATAGTCATTGATCAACTTTGTTATTGTTTTTGAGCCTCGTCCGAGATATTAAACTCTTCAAACGGGTAATTCTTCCATTCTCCCGAACTGACAGGCTCCACTTTTTCTTCTTTTTTAGAAGCAATTGATGGATTATCAATTATGATACTATGTTGTTCAGCAGTAGCTTCTACTATGACATCTACTTCGAAAGCCAGAATTGTTAATGCTATTTAGAGATATACAATATATTGTCTATCTGTTGTGATAAATGAGTCTTATTAGAAAATACATTTTAGTGTTTAGCTAAAAGTAAAAATATCTATTAGAAAAATAATTTTTGACCCCAAAAAATACTTTTTTATGTGTGTTCGGTATGCAGGAGGAAAATAATTTTTTTAGAAAAATAAACTTATATTCTTGTGTTCGTTAAGTAAGTAAAAAAAATATTTTCTAACAGCATGTGTATATTTAACAAAAAACAATGAGAACAAATAGGGTAAGAAGAGTTGAGTTGGGCAAAAAAAATGTTTTGAAACTTTTTTTTAAAATTAAATCATTTTTTATGAGGGAGAGGGGCTGATAAGTGGAGCTGGGGGGGGGGGGGATCAGATAAGTGGTAGGGTGGAGTTAGAAAGAAGTCTTAAATTTTCTTTGAAAGTCAAATTAAAAAAAATAGAAGGGGAGGGAGCAGGTGGGAGTTCGGGTCTGAGAGTGAGGGTGAGGCAAGAAAAGAATTAAAATTTTATAAAAAATAAATTTTAAAAATTTATTATTATTATTATTATTATTATTATTATTATTATTATTATTATT
>NW_025833760.1:0-1489 GCF_002878395.1 Capsicum annuum
ATGTATCTATACTTTAACACTATATTTTGAATGAGTCTCATGTGCTTTATTGGGTTTTTGTTCAGTTGGATGAAAAGTTAACCTAAGTTGAGGAGCCAGCCTCTATTTTAGATAAAGGTATTAGATGGTTGCATTCGAGAGATATTCATTTAGTTTTAATTTAGTAGAGACATCATCATGTTGAGAAGGCTAATTCGGAGGTCAAATCTGACATGTGTAGTACTCACACTTATCCTTTTACTGGTTCAGGTACTTCTTTGCCTTTTAGATATAGTACAAACTAGAGCTTTAGTGGTTGATGTTGTAATGACCTTAATTTGTTAGTTTCCATTCTTATATGTTTTGACCATTTTTCCATTTTTCGTAGTTGCTACATGATGTTTCTGCAGTTTGGGGATGGTTGGCATAGTTCCAGGTGCAATCGGGAGTGATTGGTGCAAATTTATGGTTTCTAGAGGCTTGAGAAGCCATATAATTGACTTCAGTTAATATTCATTGCTTAGAGTGTCTGGTATAAATTTGGACTATGCCATTACATTCGAAATGTCAAATTTGGGTTAGTAGCGGGTTGATTTAGTTTTGGGACCTTTATATCTCATTTCAATCCTTTGTCTAAAAATAGTGAAAAGGGGGTTCTCGAGGTTAATATTATGAAGATAATTTTTTTAAATAAAAATTTGACATCATCATTGAGTCTAGAACGTCAAAATTAGCCTAGAAGCATAATTCATTTACATTAAGGAATTTCAAATAAATTTTGAGTGTGTGATCGGGAACTTGGCATTTTTACCAAGTTGCTGATAAAGCATCAGCTGGTGCATTCGCTTAAGCGATCAAAGGGTTGCTTTAGTAGAGGGCACCTTAGTGATGCAAGAACCGGTTAAGCAAAACCCAACCATTATGGCTTGATCGTAAAGCACATCCCAGCCAATTAAGCGGTGGTTGCTTAAGCGATCATTTGGCCTCTTAAGTGGCCGATACTGATATAGTATATAAGTCTCTTTTTTCTCATTTTCCTCTATTTTTAGACCTTTGAGCTTTGGATTTTGGAGAATCTTGAAGGGTTCTTCCCTATTTGAGCTTGAGTAAGCTTTAAAACCTTATTCCCACTATTTTTCATCATTATATTAGCAAAAACACTTTTAAATCATGATTTCAAGATGAAAAATTAGGGTTTTTATTGGTAAGGTTTAGAAAAAGGGTTTTCTTCAATTTAGACATCATTTTTTATCCATTTTTATGTGGATTTTTTCCTATAGATCCCTATAACCTTGGGAAATATATTTTTAAGACAAAATTTCTAGTTTTATCTCGTTGTTCGAATCGATTTTGGATTCAACCCAAATATGGGTAATATGAGTATCATTGGCTTTTTTTAACATGTAGATGTTGTATTTTAATGTTGTAGTTGATTCTGAGGCCGTTTATAAGGGAAAGTCTTCGTGTTGAAGCACTTTAGACTGAGATTTCATCATTTTGAGGTAGGTTG
>NW_025833761.1:0-2351 GCF_002878395.1 Capsicum annuum
GCTCCTGGGGTAAAATTTAACACCACCAGTACTATGATCTAACTACTAAATTTGAAAGGACTCTTTGGTGGATTGCCTGGTGATGATCCAAATCTATATTTGGTGAATTTCACCAATATTTGTAGGTCATTTAATAATACTAGAGTGGGAAAAAATGCTATTCGTTTGAGATAGTTCCCACTGTCTCTATTTGGAGAGGCAACTATGTGGTTAAATGAGCTGACTCCTGATTCTATAACAAACTGGAGCCAATTGATAGGAGCTTTCCTAGAAAGGTTCTTTTCGCTCTCCAGAATGTTACAGTTGAGGGATGAGATCAGTAATTTTAGGAAATTGGCTAATGAAGCTTTGCATGAGACTTGGGCGAGGTTTAAAAAAAAGGTGACTCAATGCCCAAACCATAAGATGACTAATGAACACGTGATAGAAACATTCTACAAAGCTTTGAACTCACTTACAAAGCCAATAGTGGATAATGCTACAGGAGGGCTTTTATGGAGCTCACCTTTACTGAGGCTACGGACATATTAGAAAGAATGACTAAGACAAATAGAGCTTGGCATACTAAAGATTCTGTGGTAGTAAGCAATACTGGGTTTGGTGTAATATCATAAGAGCAGCTTAGGCGAGAAAAATAGCATGATCAGGATAAGGCTCACATGAAAACCTAGATGAATCTGCTCATGAAATATTTACTATCATGGAATATAGAAAAGGTAAAAGCATGGGTTCCCATGGTAAGAGAGTTGTATCAAACACTGAGAAAGAGGCTAACTACTTACATAACCAGAGGGGTTTCCAAACTGCTAGTCAAGGAAACTAAGGTTGGAACCATTAAGGAGATTGGAAAAATAAATATGACAGGAGTAAACTGTATGTACCTTTTAGAAGCCATGATAATGCTACCACTAGTTCAGGCAAAATATCCATGAAGGACATGATGAAGAAACTATTAAAGGGAGTTGAGCCGACTAATTCTGGGGTGACTATTATGAAGAGTGACATATCTTCCATGAGTTAACTAGTAAATTTGCACTCAACTGCTATTAAACAGCTGGAGCAGCTGATGAGCCAATTATCCACAATATTTAACCAAAGACAGTATGGGACTCTACCAAGTGATATAGTTCAGAATTCAAAAATTGATGGATTGTGTATGGCTATTACCACTAAGAGCGGTAAGATATTATCTAGTCCAGGATTGAGAGCATCCTCTCATATTGATGCGGTCAAATTAGATTGGGAGATAGTTCATAAATATTCAGTGGTGCCTGTAGAGTTTGGAGGTTCAGAAAAGAAGAGTGCAAAAGTATAAAAACCATCTAAGCCAAAGCATGTTAGTGATGTAGAGCAAGGCATAAGAAAGGAGGTAAAAGTTTCTCCAATTGAAATCCCAAGGACACCACCCCCATTTCTATAATGATTAAAGAAGAAAGAAGATGAAGACAAATTTAACAAATTCATGGCTGTGTTGAAGAAACGCGCCTTTAGTTGAAGCACTAGAATTGATGCCAGGATATGCTAAGTTTATGTAAAATCTTGTGATGAATAAAAGAGCGGTAAGCTACGAATTGATGGATAATCTTCATCATTGTAGTGCCATTTCTACAAGGTCACTGGTGTAGAAAAAGGCAGACCCAGGAGCATTCACCATCCCTTCTTTGATTGTGTCTCTAGATTTTGCTAAGGCCTTATATGATTTGGGAGCTAGAATCAACCTGATGGCGCTAGTTGTTTATAAGAAATTGGGTTTGGGAGACCCCACACCCTTAAATATGCGACTTGTAATGGTGGATAGATCAGTGAAAAGGACGGTTGGGATTCTACATGACATACTTGTAAAGTTGGCCGATTTTATATTTCCTATCGAATTTGTAATTCTTGATTGTGAAGTGGAATTTAAAGTACCTATAATTTTGGGCAGGCCATTCTTAACAACCAGGAGATTATTAGTTGACCTAGAGTTGAATGAGCTAAAATTTAGGCTCAATAGGGAAAAGGTTAGTTTTGAAGTATGTAAATCCATGAAAAAAAATGAAATGAGTGTCATTTCAATTGTTGATGTATTCTATGAAGATGAGCGAGATGTATCAGTTAAGGATAAACCTATTGTGGGGACCATAGCTGGTTTGGTTGAACTTGTAAGCATGGATGTGAGTAACTTCAAAGACGCTAGACTTGGAATAAAGTATTTTCTTGATCCAATAAATGAGGTACAAATGGTATCATCGATGTATCTTGATGAAGTCTGAGTAGTTAAGAAAATTGAATCGTGTCACGACGTTAAATCAGGCATTGCATGATAGGCAACCCATGATTTTATTTTTATTTTATCATGTTAAATAAAAATA
>NW_025833762.1:0-1626 GCF_002878395.1 Capsicum annuum
TATAATACAATTTCGATAAACCCTTCTAGCTATAATAGATTCCCCAATAGGCGTAGATACTTCCAATGGATTAGCTAGCAATTCTGGTATTCTTTTGAACTTTCCAGCAACCAATGGAGTGACATATGATAAGGTAGAACCGGGATCAATTAATGCATATACGTCAAGTGAAAAGATAGATAATGTACCTGTAACCACATATGGAGAAGCCTCTAAATTTTGTCGATCCGCTAAAGCATACATACGATTCTGAAATCCACTAGAACTAGTTGCTCTTTTATCACCCCTAGCACGACCCATAGGTTGTGCACCCCTACATGAATAAGGTACCGATGATGATGATGCAACGGCTGATCCTGTAGGTCGTGCCATACCACCTATGACGCTTTGTGGGCATCTCTCATCATATGCCCTAACATACCACACCAAAAGCAAGCATTTGTCCTAAACCGACATATACCTAAATGAAGCTTTCCACATTGTTTGCATGGCTTTCAAGGAGGTCTTAATTAACTCATACTTCCTTGCCCTTGATACCCCACTATTCGTGAACTTTGACTCTCACTTCTTTGCCCAAATTAATTACCTTTGGACCCTTGAAATTGTGGTGGAGCACTAGCTGCAGAATTAAGAAGATAATGGCCTAGGTGGTCTATTAGAAAATCGAGGCCTAAAATCTCCTTAGGATGCCATAAAATGCCCCGTAGATCTGGACCTCTTAGAATATCCTCTTTCCAATTCTTGTGTTCTGCTCCTTTGCCTCTGATCCTCCCTTTTTTGTGCAAAAGCTTGTATCCTTGCTATGTCCATGTCTTTGTTCAAAGCAGCAATAGTACAATCTCTAACCAAATATGGATCCAACCTATCCACATATCGATGAACTCTATCATCCATAATAGCTACAACATTAGGAGCATACCTAGACAAGGAGTTAAATCAGAGGCTGTACTCCCTCACGCTTATATTCCTATGGCAAAGATTCAAGAACTGATCTGCACAGGCCTGTCGAATCTCGAATGGAAGGTAATGATCAAGAAATGCCTCTTTGAACTCTTTCCAAGTAATGAGGCTGCATCGATACCTCTAGATCGTTTCCAGTCTTCGTACCAAAATATAGCCTCCCCTTTGAATCTATATGCTACTAACTCAACTGTCTCTTTACCTGATATATGCATAACATCTAGAGCCCATTGAATTTGATCAATGAAGTCCTGTGGGTCTTCATTAATATCTAATCCGGTGAAGGTGGGAGGATCCAACTTAAGAAAGTCTTGCGTCCGAAGGCTAGCTACCCTATCTGCACTACTAAAACCTGTAGTAAGAATGGCTTTCCCTTGAGCTTGTCCATCAACTATACGAGCCAAAATTTGTACCGCATTTCTAAGATCTTGATCAGTAGCATTAATAGGTGGCTCTGAGGATGTGGTTCTTCTCCTTCTTAGCTCTTATGGAGTGGAAGAAGTTTTTGATACATACTCAGCTTGAGCCTCACTTTGATTAGCTTGTACAGGTGGTGTCTTACTAGTTCCTTCTTCGGCAGCCACATCTATTCGCTTTCCTATACTCTTACTCCTCGTAACCGGTATCCTTACTATAATAAGAGAAATAAAAAAATTCAATGGTTAA
>NW_025833763.1:0-1851 GCF_002878395.1 Capsicum annuum
TTTTAAATTACTTTGTTAGTTTTATATTAAGCTCAATTTTTCTTTACTAGTCTAATTGTCACATGTCATTATTTTATTCGTCCATTTGCTATCATCACTACACTAGTGTATTGGTTTGAAAAAACTGAATCGATTGATAAATCGAACCGATAAAAATGCTATTGATTTATTGTTATTGAGTTATTGGGTTAACCGTTTTTAATGGTTTTATAAAAAATAATTATTGGGTTATTGGTTTGGTTCTTTTCTTATTGGGTTATTGGTTTGGTTCGATTTTTTCTTATTGGCTTATTGGGTAAACCGATAACTCAATAAGAATATATATATATATATATATTGTTATAAATATATTACCATATATAGTGAATGTCTACTTTATCATATATATTGAATGTCTACTTTACCATGTATAGTAATGTCTATTTATGGAAAAGTTAGAAACCCCAAGGTTAGTTTTTCCGTATAAATAAAGGGATTTTCCTTCATTTTAATTGAACTCCTCAAGAATTCCCATGAAAAATAAAGAAATCTCCTTTCTTCTCTCTCTATTCTTCTTCGTCTTAACTTTATATTTTATAACACGTTATCAGCACGATACATACTTTAATTAGTTCGATACTTTTATTAGTTTGATGGCTGGAGAGTCCACCACGAGTGAGTATTAAATTAGAGAGATTAAAGAAAAGGAAACAAGTTACAGTGCCAATAGGCCAATGGATACTGAGAGAAAATTTCTCTCTGTTTGTATTCGTAATTCATATATCACCTTACATATATTAATATTTTATGTAAAAGGTAAAAGTCTTTATTTTATTACTATACGGTATTAAGTATGTTCATATTAACTTATGTTCATGATTATTTTGGAGTGTTATTTCGCACAGCGATAATTTATACAATTTTAAATTGATGATATAATGATGGCCAAGACAATCGTTTTATGCCTAAAATGTCTTTAAATAGATAAGATATTGAGTCTCAATGCATCATATTAATGATATAATGATGGCTAAGGCAGTCCATTTATGCCTAAGACGCTTTTAAATGGATAAAATGTCGAGTTTGAATCTCAATGCATTATATTGATAATATAATGATGGCTAAGGCAAAATAATATATTTTTGATAAAAAGACATGATTCTGTCCCATTGAATATGCTTCATTCCAAAAAGTGAATAAGTCAAATTGCTCCATTCTTGAAGTGAATGCGGTAGCAATATATGATAAGTTTGAAAGATGATAAATTGCTCTATTCTTGAAGTGAATGTTGTAGCAATATATGATACACCCCGAAAGGTATGTTAAGAAAAATTCTCTACATTATATGCACACCTCGATTTGCTCTTAAATTAGCAATATTTTGAAAGAGGTTATAAGCTATCAAAATTTGATAGGGTTAAGGCACAATTATATTTCATTGGGAATGAGAAGCTTATTAATGCAAACGTGTACTTGATTGTGATGGTATCACAACTCACCTCTGAAAGAGGTAGAATAACTGAGAAGAGTTATTTTGAAATCGACTTCTAAAGTAGTAAATCTGAAATTTATTCATGTAATAGTAAATCTGAAATTTACTGAAGAAAAAATATACATGTCATTGTAAACTTGTATTTACTACTATAAATGAGTTCATAAGTTGATATGAACGATTGTAACATCTCGAAGATGTGCACATTAAGTATTAGACATATATTGAAGAACTAGAAGATTCTTCAAGAATTGTTTATGTTATTTATTCTCATATTAAGTTGGTTGGATCAACAATTATTGGGATTGGATTCCTTAAAATCTGAAAAATATAAAAGGTGAATATGGGCCTGTTCAGCTGTCATGTGATCTATTAAGATG
>NW_025833764.1:0-2463 GCF_002878395.1 Capsicum annuum
GTGGTTGGGTCCTAGGAAGGTTGTGGAGGGGAGTTGCAGGATCCAACCAT
Source organism: Capsicum annuum (assembly GCF_002878395.1). Classification (NCBI taxonomy): domain Eukaryota; kingdom Viridiplantae; phylum Streptophyta; class Magnoliopsida; order Solanales; family Solanaceae; genus Capsicum; species Capsicum annuum. The sequence continues at coordinate 51 of NW_025833764.1, forward strand.
GGACTATGGGTAGGCCCTAAAAAGGGCATATCATAATTCAGTTGTGTAGGCTATAGTTGATGATTGGAGGAATGTCGATATGGAAGATGACGTCTCCTATAGTCAGGCACCACCTCTTCCTTCAGTTGAGCCATGAGCTACCCCAGATTGGGGCGAGTTAGATTAAGACGCCTAGAGCATCTCAAGTATGTCTTCACCCCCTTGTATTTACATTATAGTTATGCACTGGGGACAGCGCATAGTCTTTAGTTGGGGTGGGTGTATACCACAATCGAGGGTTTTTCTTTCCATGTTTTTTCTCATCTATTACGCTATCATAGTAGAACTGACATATTTAGGTTGTATTGTGTTTTATGTTTGTGTATTATTTTGTTTGTGTTTAATTAGGGGAAAAATAAGGAACCTAAGGGCAGTTGATATTTTTTGTGTTTGTTCTTAAGTGTTCTGAAAAAATGAAAAATGATACCCCTCTAAAATTCTATGAACTCTATGATATAAATATTTGTGTGACTATTGTGAATCTTGTTATGGCATTAGGATTAGGAGAAAAATAATTATATCTTAGCATTTACATGAACTGAATTGGTAGTAATTGGTAATATAACATTGTACCATGTGTGTGCAAGATACTTACCTAGTTTCCTTTGTTATTTAATTCAGAACTTGTCCGATTAGTCTTGCCTGGATTATAGGATAGTTGGTTGGGATATAATCATAGGCCATTTTTTATTTAGTCCACTCTTGGTCTAAATAACCGTCCAAATGTGAATAAGTACCCATTGATCCTTGATTTGAGCCTACATTGACCTATTTTTTTTATTTTCACCTTTCACCTTCCCAAGTTGATTACAGTGAACCTATTTTGGCCCTGGTCCCTCCTTGGACATTGTGCACCTTAACTCAAGAAAATTGCGTAAGTGGGGGTGTCTATTATAGAGGTGCATAGTTAAAGTTAGGTATGCAGAAGGATGTAGTGCAAAAGAAAAAGCAAGTAAGGTTGGGTATGGTAGAGTAAAAGAGAGAGAGAAAATAAAAAAATGAAAAGCTTGAAAAGAAAAGGAGAAAAATAAAAAAATAGCAAAAAGAAAACCATACCTGATTCAAAAAATCAATAAAGGAGAAAAGGGGAGAGTAAAATAAAAATGGTTGAGAAGTGAAGACAAAGTGTAAGTATAGTGTCAAGAAGGGTGAGCCACTAGATACATTACAAACCAAAAAAATTTCTATAGTGATCCTAGTCCAGCTGTCATGCCTCAAATCCTATTGGGGTGGACTGGCACCCGTAACCAAGAAGGCCCGGCAGAACTAGCTCATAACCTTATACTTCCCATGCATTCCTCTATGACAACCCGAAATTTGGATAGCATCATGTCGCGTATAAAAGGAAATAATCGCCTGTATAAGCTCGAGCACACATATATATGTATATACAATACTTGGCCGTTAGAGCCATCACGTCTATTAACAAAACACCACCTTGACTTTTCAATAGGTCTACGAAGCCTCTAGACAATACACAGAGTTTAACTAAGGTCGGGACACACCCCACCATATAACTAACTTCTATACAATACCAAAAGTGACTGGATATAACACGGAAAGCCCCGAAGCAAACTGGAGCTCACCAAAAGCAACTGAATATCTTAGCTCCTACTTGTGCGGTTTATGAGCTGAGGAACCTGTGCTTGCAGCATAAAATGGGGGACATCAGTACAAAATATGTACTGAGTATGTAAAGTTGTAGATAATCACATATGATATAGGAGCTCAATAAAAATCAGAAACAATTGAATAAATCGTAATAGGAGTGGACCACACTTAATAGAACTTGTGACAACCTGTACATTGTATTTATTCAATCACTTTACCTTCGTTCTTATCATCTTTGTAATCATTACTGTACTGTACTGTGACCATTAGGCTGCCTCCAGTACATATCAAATGGGATTGACCCATGATAGGATTATGCCCTTGGGATACCACCCATAAACACATAAATAAGGATCGACACATGATAGGCTTATGCCCCTGGGATACCACCCGATAAGAGAGAACTTCCATCACTTAGTTCAATTAATCTTTGAGATTGTTATTTCGGTCACCACCGCATTTTTAATAATTTGAAACAATGATACATAAATAAGAGACATATAAATAGACCATCAATGCAATAACAACGAAGTAAGAACTTATTGATATATCAATGAAACGTTTTGGAGTCATTAATAGCACATGGATCTTGTTTGATTAACTGGATACCTTCTGACATTCATTAGTGCAATAAATATGTATGATTTGGAAGACAAGTAAGTATTGGAATGTCTTGACATCTTGTAGGGTGGAAACAAGTTCATTGGTAACGTAGGACATCATACAAAACCATTATGGATCACATGTTATTGAATAACTTTGG
>NW_025833765.1:0-4303 GCF_002878395.1 Capsicum annuum
TTTCTTTCTACACAATCTTAATTTACCTGCGTTGCCTATTTTAATAGCGGCACCTTATCATATTATTATATTTAAATAGCAGCCTAATTTAAACTAATTTCCCTAGTTTATTTAATTTCTTACCAATTTGTGTTCAATTATTATCAATTTTAGCCAATTTGATATTATTCTATTTTTAACCCTTTTTTAAAATTACTTTAATCTCAGCTGTTGATCAAAATCAATCCAATGGCTGAGATCCCATCACCATTTTGTTTTCTTTTATCCCAATTAACCTAAACTCTCACCAGCCGACGCTCTCTCTTTCTCTCTCTACCTTCTTTTCATCTCTCTTACTCTCTCCATCATGGCTGCCACCGGCTACCACACGTCCCCTTTCCCTTTCTCCTCTCCACCACCAATGAAACCCCAACCTTAGTCGTCATCGTTCTTTAGATTCAAGCCACCACCGCCAAATCAGTCGGAGAAACGCATCTCCAATACCGTCGCCGCCCCCTCTCCTCCTTCTTACCCCCAATTCTTGTATTCTTTTTTCTGCTTTGAGAATTGTAGCAGTTCCTCTATTTTGCTTCCGCGGCTCTCCGTTGGAATATGTTTTTCATCAAATCACTGGATAAGATTTACAGTTTTTTCATTGAGTAACGGCTTTTATTCTTTTAATTCAAATTATTCTTGGGCTTTTTTCATTATGTCATTTTTTTGGGGGAAGGGGCATCATCATTCTTGGGAGGAGAAAGTGTTATTAGCTTAAGTTCATTTGTTAGCGTTTTATTTTTGATTGATTAATTGCCTATATTTTCTTCTTTTTCCGTTTTCCATTAGAGAACTGAAGAGCACCACTTATATTTGCTAACCTACGTACAGTTTGGTGCCCCGAGAATATTTTATGGGGTTCTTGGGAGTTATCGTTGCAAGTTTGAGGAAGCTGTCAAGAAACATCTACCACAGTTGTCAGCACATCCTCGTTTGCTTCACAATAATGTGAGTTTCAAATTCGTGAAGTTATTTTCATTATTTTAATTAAAAAATGCCCTTTTACTGGGTATGTTGTTGTTGTTTTCCTTTTACTGGAAAGAAAGGAATGAACATTTAGCTAGTTCCGTTTTCAATTTTACTAATAAAATGAACTCTCCTAATGGAATCCAAATGGTCTCTGGATTGTTGTTGTTGTTGTTATATATTTCACGACGAAGATAAAAAGTTTGTCTATTACCTCCCATTTGATCGATCAACCCTTATATTCGATGCAGGCCACACAATTCTCTCCTTCTACACTGACTTCAGAGGGTTTACCTGTTTATCATTGTGTAAAACCCGAAGGGGTTTGTTCTCCTGTTTATCGTTTTGTAAAACCCCAAGGGGTTTGTTCTTATTCTCACCGGAGCATAGCATGCAGAGTTTGATTGTGGATTTAATTGTTATGAAGCAGTAAATTTTGTTCTCTTTGACTGGTTACCGCACGGTCAGAATGTTGTCAAACTGTACCGTGAGCTGGATAGAAAGACATCAATCTCCTATGATTAGTTGTTGCTTGAAGCAGCTGCAGAAGCAATTAAGCCTTTAGGAGAACTTGTACGGCAAAATAAGAATTCGCGTGTTGTAAGAAGCAGAGTTCATAGAGGAGAAGGAGGGAGGAGAAACTATGCACTAATAGGACTTCCCTTTCTTTTTATTATTTTGGGAACTGTAGCACTAGGAGGAGCAAATATTGCCAGGTATGATGATTCTGAATTATGAGATTGCCTTTTGTTACTACTTTCTCGACGAAAAGCTTAAAGAGATGATCTGAATAGATGTTTTCGTTATACTTTCCACATCAGGTCCTACAGAAAACAGAAGGCAAGAAAGATTATCCTTCTCATAATCCTTTTCTCCCTTGATTAATCGTAACACACATTGTGTATTGATATGGTATAACGGTAGTCCTGTGTGAAGTGTAACTAAACCAATAAGCATATTTGTGTACTTGTGGAGTTGTTCATTATATCATGACTCCATTTAAGCAATAATCCTTTGATCAGAGTTGTTTATTTGCTCGCATGCGATTGAAATGTGAAGTAGTTAGTTGGAAATGGTTTAGTAACTTGAAATGTCTACTAGTTATTTAAAAATGGTTAAGTGTAGTGACTTGAAATGTGTCCTAGTGACTTGAAAATGGTTAACTGTAGTTACTTCAAAATGGTTAAGTACAGTGACTTGAAATGTCAATTAACTATTTGAAAATGGTTTGAGTATAGTGACTTGAAATGTGTACTAGTGAATAAGTTATTTGAAAATTATTAAGTGTAGTGACTTGAAAATGACTAAGTGTAGTTACTTGAAATTGTGAACTTGTGATTAATCTCTTTATATTTATCATGATGTTTTTTAGTTGTACGCAGATATAAATGTAATAAGGACTGAAAGTTTATCTGATTGATTTTTATACTATGCATTTTTATGTAGAAAGTGGTGCGGCTAGTGGACCCATTTCGTCCATGGATGCAAAGAAGACCACGTGATGATAGTGATCCTATGATAGTCGTTGATTTTGTTGCAAATTGTCTTCGATATTCAATTATGATGATGTATTGTGTGGTTGGAGCAAATCTTAGAATATTGAAAGTTTTGTGTTTAAATTTGATGCTGGAACTTGAAGATACTAGTTAATGTTGAAAATTTGAAGTTTGAAGATGCTAATGATGAAAATCTAATTTTGAAGTTTAATGTTCAATGTATTTTTGAGATGCTTGTGAATTACAATTTTTAATTAGTCATGTTGTGTTAATAATATATGAATTAAATAAATATTGGATTGTAGGCTATGCCTAGAAGGAACAATTAAATTTAAATTAAAATTAAAATTTATAATTTGTTATTGAAAATTGATGGGTCTCACTTATTTTTTTAAAAAAATAAATAGATTGTGGAGGTTTTAAACCCCCGCAATTTTTAAATAAAAATCTATTATAAAAAAATTAAATTTAGAGTAGTGGGGGTCAACAACCGCCGCAAAATGACCCCCGCAAATTAATTATGGGGGTCAGAAAAAACTGCCGCAACTTATTTGTGGCAGCTCGTATTGTGGGGGTTTTGGAAACCGTCGAAATTACATTTTGTGGGGGTTTTAAACCCCCGTAAATTTTAAAATTAACCCCCACAATTTGACCAGTTTTTTTGTAGTGAATGAATGCAATATGCTGATGGAGTTTCCTGCAAAATCAAAGCTTTAAGACCATTCATTTCTCCCTGCATGTTACTAGCCCCATCATAGCTTTGTCCTCGTATTTTAGATGTACTTAAAGAGTGTCTCATAAGAAAAGAGCATATTGTTTCCTTCAAAGTTTTTGCCGATGTATCACCTACATGAACAATAGCAATAACTCGCTCATTTACTTTACCTTTTTTGTTAACATACCTCAATGCAACGGCCATTTGTTCATGGTGTGATATGTCTTTGGATTCATCAACTAAAATCTCAAGAAAATCTCTATCCAAGTCATCAATTATAGCTTTCACGGTTTCTTGAGCACAAGCACTCACAATATCCTTTTGAATTTTTGAAGAAGTCATCATAGCATTTTTTGGAGCATGTTTTAAAATAACATTGTTCAAATCGGGAAGCCTTTTTCTTAGCCATTTCAAAAGACCTAGAAAAAGACCTTTATTTTGGGAAGATTCACTTTCATTGTGACCTCAAAAAGACAATCCGAATTTCAAGAGGAACCTTGCCACATTAGTTGAAGCCTCTAAATGAGTACGACGTACACTTCTTATTTTTTTCAGATTGCTTGTTCAAAGAAACTTGAATTGATTGAGATTGATTATCAAAATCTAGCATCTTACTGAAACATCTTCTATGAGCACTATTTACTTCACCAACATGTAATTGAAATCGCTCTAAACTATGATTCCAAACCTTAAAGCCAATTTTTGTGAAAAAATCACCTGCATTGCCCTTTACATAGTCATTTTTGAATAAATAGCAACACAAACAAAACATAACACCTTTCTTCACACTATACTCCATCCACCTACAATATGAACCCTCATACCACGTCGAATTAAATCGACGCATTTTTCTTTCAATTCTAATTTGAGAAAATTGAGAAAGAATCGGTTGACAAGGCCCTTGTTGAATATAGTGCCTTCTCACTTGATCTCGTATTGTAGAGTCATATTCATGAATTGATTTCTTTCCTCGGGATCGAATTTAAGTGAATTCACATCAAACTCTTCTATAAAACGATGAGAATTGTCTTTAAAACTACAGCTTAGTTGAGGAGAATAATATCTATCCATTTCAATTCACAAGAATCAATAA
>NW_025833766.1:0-5140 GCF_002878395.1 Capsicum annuum
TATGCTCTAGAGTTGGCAGGTAACATGAGGGCCCGTATGAGAAAAGTTGCATCCGGTCTCTCGGATGATTTGGTGTTGGAAATTACAAAGGAGCGATGCTGAAAAAAGACATAGATTTCTCTAGGTTATCTGTTTATATACAACAGGTACAGGTATAGAAGATAGTGGTGGCGGAGGCAAGAGAGAAAGATAGGCTCGCGTAGAGGGCCAAATCTACAGACTAGAATGACAAGCAACACCAGGGTGGAAATAATTGGGGTAACAAGTGGGCGCAAAAAAAGTTTTAGAGTAATTCCCAATCTTCAGCTAGGGCCCCCGCGCCGAAACCTCCAGTTGATCAAAAATTTCAGAATTTTGAGCCCAACATCAGATTCGGAATGCAGGGTACTCAGTTACGAGAGAGTGCGGCCTAGTCTTATATGCATTATCCTCATTGTTGTAATTATAGAAGAAATCATCTAGGGAGATTCTATCTCGATGGTAAAGTGTGCATGAGTGTGGTCGGCCAAGGTATCTTTAGAGGGATTGCCTGATACACCCAAATTACAACTTTCTTACGAAAGTGTATGCGGTCGTTGTCAAATATATAACCTAACTAGGTTGGGGTTGAATCCCACAGGGAATAGAGTGCTAATTAAGTTTTATGTAGATAAGTTGACTTTTTATCATTTGTTCCCGTAAAGCAATACTGGTTTTTGACTTATGTACGAAATAATAGTTTCAATATAATAGTGAAGTAATATGTGTGACAATAGTTGAATGTAGAGAATAACAATGTAGTTTTTATTATCTTCTAACTATGGGTGTTAAGAGTTCATACATGCATGCACTTATAAAGAAACGTATTCTAATTTTCAATCCAATCGTTTCTCAACCGTCAGAAAATACTCAATCATAACTTGATTAAAGCAATTCCCTATTTTCTTGTCACTACTCTCTTTTCCAAACATTAACCTTTCTATCAAACAAGTTATGATTCAATGGCACATTCTCTATGTTTGCAACTACGAGAATTCAAGCATAACGAAGAGACAATGATATAAGTAAATCAATGCATAATGAATTCAAAACCCATAGAAATAGATAGTACTCTACAAGGTTTCCATAACCCTAACCAATAAGCTTAGATACTCATGTACAAAATGAAAATCACCATAAGTATGTTCATCATACCAAAAACTACAAGATGATCTTGGGGTGTAAATAGTGAACCAAGAGAAAAATGTTTTCTCTCTCTCTAAGCTAAGCCGCCAATCTCTCCTTCCAAAATAATACTGAATAATGAATAATGATAAAAATTCAGCATCAAGTCTTTTTAATAATCTTTTCTCTCTTAATTGCCTTCTAAGTCCCTGAACTAATTATAAATGATAAATTAGTCTTGGACATAGTTTTTAGGCGCCACATTTGGTCCAACAAACAACTTTTCTCTTGTGTGATTGGTCATCCGCAATTCGTAGTTCCATCATGTCTTTATCTACCTCATTGACACCTGAGATCATGTTAATCACATAGGTTAGCTCAATTACATCAAAGTAGAGTAAAAACATAAGAAACTAGACTCTTTGTTCTCAAAACTTAGCCAAAATATGGGTAAGTTATGGTTCTTAGGCGTATAAATACACCCAAGATCACCACCCCACACTTAAATATTTGTTCTTCCTTGAAAAACTTATCCATTTACACATACACAAGATTTAAAACCCACAAAGGAAACACAAGATACTCAAATAGGCTCACACAACGAATATGAAACAAGAAGTAGATTCATGAACCATTACTGAAAACAACCTACCCTCAAGAAGAGACTCATCAAGTTGCTAAATTCATGCATACCGTTTAGGCAAAGAAACCATATAAATTACCCAACTTTTCATCAAACATATGCCCTCACAACAAAAGAGTTATCCATAATCACTCACAAAAATTCAATTTCTAACACAATGGGTAAAAGAATTAAGTTGCGCTCACTCTCACACAGAATTCTCAAATTACAAATGAGGACCATATGCTTGCCCTAAGTGTTGTGCTCCACTAATATCAAAATGTTAAGATTAGAATCATATTGGTCTTTACGGGTTGTAATGTAGGCTAAGGGATAGGTAGGAACTATTCTTGCCAGTACACTACATTAGTTCACAACATTAGACAATGAATACCAATCTCTAACAACCAATTTTTACCTTTACAAACTACACACATCATTTTCTTTCACCCCATTTCATAAAGCTCACTCACATAACTTATGGCGGGATATTTCCCATGTTCATATTATCTCATTTTGAAAAACTTTTTATGCCACTTTTTCTCTCCCTTTTTTAAAATAGATTTCATTTCCAACTAATCATATCAGATTTAGACGCCAAAAACTATTAATTTGGGGCTATATTTTCACCTTTTTCTTCTTCTATTTATAACTCCTTACTAAAAAAAAATTACTAAAGCACTTAGGAGATTAGGATCAAGTTGAGGTTAATCAAGGAAGGATTAGGCTACACATGAGGTTACCAAAGAACAAGCTAAAGGCTCAATGGGGTATCTAATATTATGCACAAAGGTGGTTCAAAAGAAGGTATGAAAAAAAATGGCTTTCAAAGAAATGCCTAAATCATCTCCTAAACTCACATTCTCTATTTTGTTTTGCACACACACCAAGCAAGTTCTAGCATCAATTGCAACAAGGAATATAGAAATAACCTAAAACACACATGGCACATGCTTAACTCCAACAAGATCATAATAGACTATTAACCAAATAGTTATATGAATTCACTTTAAGCTAACAATCACCATAGGAGTCATAAACTAGAACTTAGGTGCCTCAACAGTAAAGGTTCATCACATAGTTGTATTATCATGTGGCCCACTAGAACAAATTACAATCACTTATTAGGTCCTACACATGACTGATTTTCTCTTAATATGGTCGTCATCTATCCATCATCAAGAAAACACCTAACTATGACTATAAACTAACATATACGCAGAAGCAATACACATGAAATAAACTAACAAATTCATAATGGAAAAATAAAATGCACTAAAGAGAAGACAAAATAGTAAGCAATCTAGAAGAACTTCTAGCCACCCTAAACTTTAAGCAAAACACTGTCCCTAGTGGAAATACCGAAACAAAACCTGGCTAGTCGGACTCTTCTTTCATATTTAGGGTCATGCCACCTGCATCAGATCATTATCAGTCTTTCTCACTAGATTCAACCTTCATATCGGTATCTAACAGTCGTCGATCCTCATCCGTTGGAATAACATCAACCAATAGTTCCTCAAAACCAATCCCCGCTCCACACATAGCTCTAGCATGGTCATTAAGTGAATAGTCATAATCCAGCTGACGTAGCTCTGCATCAGTAGGAACATGGCCTCCACTCATAATAGTGAGCTTTATCATGCCATAAATATGGCAGAAGAAGATCTTATCTCATTAGTGACGTTCAGCAGTGCTAAGAATTATGCCTTGGCTGGTATCTGGATCCTTTACCTTTATGACATCCACTCATTTTGGGTTCTGCGGCAACTTGTGATCCGTTGGCTCCGCTTTAATTTTTTTCTTTTTAAAATGGTGTTCAGCAAGCTTCCAAAGCTTATGGTGTCCTTTTTTGCATCCTTGCTTTGAACATAGAAGCGCGTATAACTACAAAAACATTTACAGGAACATCAGTCATCAAAGCATATACTAAACATCCCCGATCGTGTGAGACTTTTGTGAACTGCTTTCCAGGAATCAAGATAGTATTGACTATCCTTAGCTAGATACAAGCTTCTTTGTTCGGAAAAGCATATAGAAAGGTGTTGTGGTGGCCTTTAATCTTGTGATGGAACCACTGATCCATAGACCTTGAATCAAAAAAAGTATGCCTAATGGCTCTATAGGGAGGCCTGCTATATAATTCCTTCAACCTAGAATGATCCACATTCGGAGTACCCAATAAAGAGTTAAAAAATTTGGCCGTCAGATATAGGATTTTTCCTAGCTTAACTTCATTCCTACTAGCCTTTGGGGACCAATTAGCATAAAAATCCTAAGTCCAATCTAGATTACACTCACCTATGTCTTGGTAGATGAAGTTAAGTTTTAGTTCTATAACACTAGCCAAAATACGAGGGCAGTGCCTTCCAAAACTCTCCCTTTGAGTAAGATTCAGTGGCACATATCTATTTACTTTGTTATTCTTGTACTACTCCTAACCATCCTCTAAGAGAAATTTAATTCCTAATATGCATCGAGGCCCTGGAAGAGAGGATAAGGTGGGTTTCTTCTTTCTTACTCGTTTATGTCCCTTTTGAGAAGTGGATGCTTTATGTTTGCAAGTGCTTCCTTTAGGAGCCATATCACCTGAGTGCATCATATAATCATGTTAGCCATACTTAATCAAAACTCACTAAAATTAAGAAGAGGGTGGTGAAATAACCACCCTACACTTAATTTGTTTCTATAAACCAATTAAGTGGTGTTGTCGGGTACTCAGACTTCGTCGACATACACTTTGATCTTGGGTGTCAAAATTATTCACAACATTATTAGCACATTTGCTACTCATATGGTGGATTTCCTTTTCTTTTTTGAGTCACAGTTTCACTCCATAAACCTCTCATATTCCACAACAATATTGCAATTCCAACTAACACATAATTGGTGCACAAAATCAATTCTTATTAACACCACCAATTCCACCAATTTTACTTCAATAAAGTAATCGTTGAATAAACTTATCCTTTACAACTTCAACATATCACAATACCCAAACATCATCAACCTCCAATACTTTTTATCAACATCATGTTCAACAAGATAAGACGCACAATAGTAGTTGCACAACTACCATGTTTGTTGTGAACAATTCATTCACATGTACAAGCCCAAACTACTACAAAATAATGCCTTAAATATTCTACACCTCAATACTCACAATACACCATGACTTATATTTAACAAAAAATAACATATTCAGAGGTTAAATTAAAATCCACAACAATGATGGTTTCCAAAATAATGGTGTTCATCTACCCCAAGAGTTTCAAAACTACTTCTTCGATATGGCAAGAATTCACTCCACAATCCTCAAGAAATCAATTAATAATTATAACACAAAGTGACAACATCAAAGGATTAAGAAAGAAA
>NW_025833767.1:0-2982 GCF_002878395.1 Capsicum annuum
AAATTGATTGTATAAATAATTTTTTATCGTGTCATTATCACTTTTTTATAACTCATCACTTTATAGTATTTAATAAGCCCATATAATTGTTTAAATTTATCAAAATAGATGAAAACTTGTAAAATATAACTTAAAATAGGATAAAATTGAAAAAAAATCTTCAAGTGAGGACTATCAAAGTTTGACATTCTCTCTTATATATAGTAATATAGTAGTAAAGTAATGTATGAATGAGCTAATAAGTATAATTATTGGAGAAAATTTATTACATGAAGATACTTGTAGATAAGTTTATGCACGTATTAGTAAGAAGTAGAGTCGCTTTTAGTAAGGAATCCTTTTACTTATCAAAATGGGACCTTTTGGCTTGGCCCCAACTTGGATAACTGAACACCCAAATTTTTATATCGAGTAAATAGCAATAATAGCCTGTTCAAAGAGCAAAATGCCTCAAGAAATCACGAATTTTGGATCAAAAAGGTATTGAATGCGGGGCAAATTCAATAAATGAATTTGTCAATTTTTTCATGATCAAAATGGTGAAAATGCATGAAAAATAGAGCACTTTTAATATGCAATTTTCACGTTTAAAAATAAACTGTCTATTAAATATATTTACACTTGAGGTGCTCTATTAGTCATGAGCCTTAAATGATTTTTTTTGCATTTTGAAGAAAGACTCATTTCTAATTTAATGCACCTTCAATATTAATTTTACTATCCAAAAATTTTAAAAGACTGTCATGACAATTTTTTCACATTCTAAAAGCTCATCTTCATCAATGCACCATCAAGCAAATTATGACTGTATGGCGCAATGTTTACTTTCTCTTTTGATTTCTAATTCAACTTCTTCTTTTACTCTTTGATATGAAGGTGTGATTAATTGGGATAGCAGGGCAATAAAGTACAGTACCAACAAAATAATAACTAAATTAACAAACAAAATGAGTATCAAATAATTAAAAAATAAACGCGTAACCTATAAAATCAGTATTGGTACCAAAATAGTAATAACTAATTTGTAGCACAAAGTGTTGGGAAAGGCAAGGGTACAATCAAAATACTCGACAGGGTAGCAGCGGAAGAATACCCAAGTTTAAACTATTCTTTTCAATTTGAACCAAGAGGAGATAAACAAATCCAAGCAAAACAAAGAATATGACAACAAATAAATCAATCACACATATATGATAAGACAAGAATAGCAAGACACCAAATTTACGTGAAAAACTCTTCGGTGTGAAGAGTAAAAAATCACGAGACCAAAACCTTCACTATAATCACCAAAAGTTACAATATTGTTCTCTAAAATGGCCGCCAAACAAGTGTCAAACAATGATCAACAACACAACAAGATAGCACCAAAACTAGAGAATAAAAAGGAGCACAAACACAAAAAAATACAACTGTTGTTTGGGAATGAAAAATAGGAGCTACAAACCACCAAATCCAACTCCGTTAGTTCCTAATCAAAGATTTAGATGAAATGAACAAGATTTTCAAAAATCAGCTCAATCGGACAAGAAAGAAAGCAAAAATTGTAATTTGAAGTTGATAGTTGTGGCTGGAATTTTGGATGAAAATCTGCACTCTCTCTCTTTTCTGGCTGTTAAAACTCTCTTTGTGGATGGTGAAATAAGACCTAAAAATATCTATATATATGCCCCATAGTAATGGGCCTATGATCAAAAGTGGGTTGGTCCATATTGAGCTTTATTTATCCATATAGGAAGGAACAAAGACCCATATCCCAATAATTCTCCCCCTCCCGACTATATGAGGAGACCGTCATCCCACCGATCATGCAATAATCTTCAAACTTCTCTCTTGCTAAAGCCTTAGTCATCATGTCAGAATCATTATCATCCGTATGAATCTTCTCAAGTTCAAGCAACTTAGAATCCAACACATCCCGAATTCAATGGTATCTCTCACATCAATATGTTTAGATCGATCATGAAATGTAGAATTCTTGACAAGATGTATGGCACTTTGACTGTCGCAATAAAGCACATACCTCTCTTGAGCACAACCAAGTTCCCCCAAGAATCTCTTCATCCAAAGCAATTCTTTACAAGCTTCAACGACAACAATAAGCTCAGCTTTTGTAGTAGATAGAGCAACACATTTTTGCAACCTGGATTGCCAAGACACAGCTCTCCCTGTAAAAGTAATCAAATACCCTGAAATAGACTTGCGAGTATCAATATCACCAGGTATGTCTAAATCAGTATAACCACAAAGAATAGGCTTTCCTGTACCAAAACACAAACTCAGACTAGAAGCGCCACAAAGATATCTCATAATCCACTTCACAACATTCTAATATTTTCTTTTTGAATTATAAAGAAAACGGTTAATAATACCAACAACAAGAGCAATATTAGGTTTTGTGAAAATCATTGCATACATCAAACTACCAACAGCTGAAGCATAAAGAACTTTCTTCATATTTTCCTTCTCATTATTACTGGAAGGACACTGATTCGTGCTTAATTGCATAGCTAAAGATGTACTGGCAACTTAACCTTATCAATGTTATACCTTCGAAGTACTTTTTGAATGCACTTCTCTTGTGATAACCACAACTTCTTAGCCTTTCTGTCACAGACAATCTACATACCAAGAATTTGCCTTTTTGGTCCTAAGTCTTTCATAGAAAAAGACTTACTCAACTCTTGCTTTAATTTTTGAATCCTGCAAGCATTATGACCAACAACAAGCATGTCATCAACATAAAACAACACAATAATAAAGCCACCATCAAAGAATTTTTGCACAAAAACACAATGGTCTAAAGTAGTCTTCTTGAAGCCCTGCTGATTCATAAAAGAACCAAACTTTTTGTATCACTGCCTGAGAGCTTGTTTCAAACCATACAAGATCTTCTTCAATTTTCAAACATAATTCTCTTTTTCCTTGACTTCAAAACCTTTGGATTGATCCATATAAATTTCTTCATCTAAGTCACCATGGAGA
>NW_025833768.1:0-1169 GCF_002878395.1 Capsicum annuum
TACTACATATAATAATATTTTTCAACATTTATCATCTTTTTTTATCACACAACAAAAGAAAAAAAACACCACTACTTATAAATGAGACATTCAACTACTTATAAATGAGACATTCATCCTTGCATTGAATTGGAGAATGGGGGTTAGTAATGTGGGTAGATGAATAATTTGAGTTTACATAAGTTACATGAAACTAATGACCATGGAGTTACAAGAACTAATGATTATATTGAATATGGTAAGTTTTGATGAATAATCCTTGAGTTTGATTGCAGGATTCAATAACAAAAAATATTCAAAAGGATCCTTTTTCTATCACTCAAAAAGGAAAAGAAAGATTGCTGCATAAATCATGTGATGCAAAGAATCTCTTGTCCAACTATATCGAGAAGTATTCCACAATAAAGGAAAGATTTGTTGTTCAAAATAGATTGAAGAAAATCTGCTCAGAAGATACTGTTTTGCGGAAATTTTGACTTTTTCAGTAGAGTCGCCACTTAATTTTGAAAAGGAATTAAGAAACCTTTAGAGAGTTACTTCAAACAATTCAAAACAGAAAAATTATTTTAAGTTAGAGATTCTAGATAAACGGTTCCTATTAACGTTTTAGGAATGTGTTAGGCACCTAAAACGTTCGCTAACTTGCGGTTATCCGGACTGTTAACTTATGAAAAGATTAATTTGTTGAAATAATAATTTGATTTTTTTTTGTTTTTTTAAAAGACTTGTGTAAAATAGATTTAGGCGACTTAGTTGGAATTTTAACTAAGTCTAAACAAGACTAATAAATAAATAAACACATAAAAGGGAAAGGGAGGAGAAAGTAAAGGATTTAGGCCATTGAGTCCAAATCAACGAGACCTGTCCTAATCTAGTTGGGCTTCCGACACATTTCACCTGTCCTAAACTATTTTTCGAGCCTTTGGCTCGAGTCTTGCTCCACCTATATTAAATACAATTTTGGCTTCGAGCCGGAATGAATGAATAAATAAATGACTAAATGAATAAATAAAAAGAAGACAATAATAAAAATTGAGACTTTTCAAGTCTCTTAATGACCTCATCAATGGGTTTTGACCCATTTTCCTTCTTCGTCTATCTTCTAGCAGCCGCACGCCATGTAGTGGACCTCGGGTTTAAATTTCGAACTTGATTCGAAGGGGTAGACC
>NW_025833769.1:0-1387 GCF_002878395.1 Capsicum annuum
CACTTGAACATTTTCACAAACACATGAAAGGCATGATTTTATACTTAGGCATATATAACATGTCCCAATTCATGACCATAACCACCAATTCACATCTCAAGGTTTTCAACATATGATGGTCATGATTCAACACACATGGGAAACATGGATATTTCATTCATCAATTAACATATATCAATATTATAGGTATAACATCCAACTTCCAAATCCCAAGAACTCAACATAAATCTCATATGAATAATACCACAAATAAATTAGTTTTCATGATTCTTGAAATAACTCATGGAATTAAAACTTAATTTTACATCAACAACATAATTATAAACATCCCACAACAAAATATTCATGATACATAACTTAAAACTTGATTCTTGAGCTCCATGGATGAAAAGAATCCATGAATAAACACTATGAATACCTTAGATTGATTATCCGTGAAAGCTAACAGTGAAATTGGCTTAAATCTTGAAATCCCCAATTGAACCCTTACTTGTTCTTGATAATCTTTGAGAGAATTTGAGAAAAAGGGAGTATATTCTGCTCTAAATTAGGCTTAATGTCGTGTTTGAGCAGATATATAGGATGAGCAAAAGACTAAAATACCCCTGGAGAAAGAGAGAAAGACACAGTTGTCCTATGTTGTTTTTAGGCTGATAGGTTGAAGTAAATTAATCATAACTCTTTGCTTCGATGTTTAAATTGGATGAAACCAATTGCATTAGAAAGAGGACTCAAATATCTTTTCATCGATATATATAACCTCTCACAGTTCAAAATATTTAAGAAGTTATGATCGTTTGAAGTTGATTCTGAAATACTAAAAATTTCTGGAGCATGCTATAGAGCATGCGACGCATGCAAATCGCATGGTGCTTCTATTTTGAAATCCAAACACGCCCTAAATGGATTCCAAAAATTCTGAAACTCACTCAAGATATACTCTTGACTTCCCCGATCACAACGCAACTTAAAAGCCCAAAAACAAAGGTCGGGAAGGTCGTTAAATAGATCCCCAAAGTTCGGAGGTATAAGATGAAACTAAGTGTTTCTAACACTTAGAAAAATTTTTCTAAGTGTTGGATTTCCTTATCAAGCCTTAAGGAGCAGAATTTGACTTAGGATTTTTACGGGGTCTTACAGTAACGATTAAGAACAAGTATTCTCTTCCTCACGTTGATGTTCTTTTTCACTATATTTAGGGTTCTTTGGTGTTTTCTAAGATTAATTTGAGATCTGGGTATCACTAGTTGAATATTAGAGCTTTGGATGTTTCGAAGATGGCTTTTTCGACTTGGTATGATCATTATGAGTTCTTGATAATGTATTTTGGGTTGACTAACCCCCTGCGCATTCATGGAGTTGGTGAACTAGGTATTTTAATTGTATC
>NW_025833770.1:0-8025 GCF_002878395.1 Capsicum annuum
GAATGTGTGTGGAATTTAACTGAAAAAATGTCATAAGGTTTTTAATATTGGAACATACAATTTAGATCATAGTTTTGAAAACCTTAAAAAATAATGTTGAAAAGATAGATAATGGTAACTGATAAATAGACTGACTATCTAAAAAGCCTCTAACTAACTGGGGAGATTATGGAACAAGCCACCTAATAACTTTGATTGACTATTACACTGAAAGGCTGAAGTAAACATAAATCGTTCTCGATATATGAGGACTTACCACTGCTATTGCTGAGGTACTGGAATGTCTAAGTATGGTTGGGAACCTGAGAGTCCGAACCTATGATATAAGACATCATTGTGTAAGAAACGAGTATGCGATCAGTACTTTGAATTTACTAGTATGTGAGATGAGGATAGGCTGTTATTTATGGGTTATGTGCAAGAAATAAGGACTGGCTGAATATCATGAGATATATGAATAAATGGTATGAATGCTTGAATGCTGCAATATCAGAGAATGCATGACCAACAATATAACATGATAATGAAATAGTCTATAAACTGAAATACTAAAATCCTGGTAAATGAATAATTGATAATTGTATGCTATGGTCAATACAAACCTGAATTGAATTATACTAAATACTGAACTAAGACTATGAGAGCTAGCTATAACCAACATATCCTAATGTACTATCAGGGTTCAACCTGTAACCCCAGTTGAAAGGGTGTCAGTACCATGCCACGAGTATTAACAATGGCTTTGAGGATCCACTAATCTATTATCCCGAAGGATAAGGGTGTCATGCCTAACTTATGAGGGACCCCTAAAAGTCTACAATGGCGTTGTAGATATGGAACCTAGGGACTGCTACTAACGTCTCATGCCTACTGATGGGGGATACGCCATCCCTAGGTTCCCTCGGTGCTAAGTTTTAATCTCAACTGGAATACACTGATTTCTGAACTGAGCTAAGTTTAACTAAATATGATAACTGGCTGAATGATAGTGCCCTTACATATCTGAATCCATTGTCAAAGTACTAAGACAAAGTAAATAGCTAAGTTTTTGGGTATTTATAACCCTCGGGACTCGATAGAAATAACAATAGGAACATATGAACACTTTTAGAAATAACCATGATAGGGACCATTGTTCAAAACTATCTCTTAGACATTTCATCAAACACATGGGGGTCATGAATTAAAGCATGGGAATAGTTTAAAACATGTAATGATCCCATGGCTACAATACTAAACCATAAATTAGGGATTTAACATGAAAATATCATTATTCCATCGTGTAAGGTTTAATTTCAATAATAATTACTTGAAAACGTCATGTAAAAATCGAAATTCATATGGATTCATAGAGATAATTTATTGTAAACATGTAAATTTATTATTTAAATCAAAAAATGGATTATTGGACTCCATGTGTGAAAAGGGCCCATGGATGAACATCACGCATACCTTAATTGATGAATTTGTGAAAGTTCTTGGTGGTTTTCTTAAAGCTTGAGCTTGAATCTTGAAGAGGCTAGGGTTTGTTCTTGAGAGAGAGAGATTTTTTGTTGAGAGGATTTGTGAATATAGGAGCTAATTTTGCCATTTTGGACCCTTAATCCCATGTTATGGACTACTTGGGTGAAGGAAAAAAAACCCATTTCCCCTTAAACACAAAAGCTATAAAAATAGGGGCGGGCGCCGCGGGCTAATCACGTGCCCTCACTGCCTCTCTCACGAAAATGGCAGGTCAAATTAGAATATGGTAGGTCTTGAGCAAAAAAATTCTATGTATATCTAAAGTTATACACGTTCAAATTATAATCTTGTAGAATTGAATACCAAACTATGGACGAATCAAAGGCTCTTAGCTCAACTTTATTATAAGTGATTCTTATGAATATTTTTCACCTCGAAATGACTTCACACACTAGGATAAAGATCATGACATGTGTATTCAAAATAAATTCATGAAATTAGAGTTAACACACATAAGAACAATGCTTCAAAGTCTAGTCCAAAAATATAGGGTGTTACATTATCTACCCCTTGAATCATTCGTCCTCGAATGAGACTGGTTAGACTGAGAGTACTAAGGCAACTGAGATGATATTCTGAACATGCATGACTTTCAATGTGATGGTATATATGAGTGTGAGCATGATACATGTACTTAAATCATGAACCGAACTGATTTCTTGAATACATGCAATGACAAGAGAGAGGTTATAAGGCTGAGATAAAAATGAGAGAGTCAACTTATAAGTAACCATTACCTCAAGATGGATTTTGTTTCGTGAAGAACAGATGAGAGGCTTAGGATATGAAAACTCAATATATTAAAACATCTCCCCCTTTGTATCCTTCATACCTTGAATGATACTGACTTGGCTGAAAAACGAAGGAAAGACTGAGATGATGCACAGGATGCTTATGAACTGAATCATGACTGAATACCTGAATCTGAAACATGATGCATGATACATGAACTGAACTAAATTTTAAATTTAATAGATGCGACCAAATTATCTTTTGGAATGGCCATACTCATGAAGCTTCAGTTAGTAAGACTAGGTCAAAAGATGGAAAATAATAGGAACTTGTCTGTCTAAATGCTAATCTGAATTGCTGGCTATATGGACTAACTCATACTGAAAGCTTATACTCAGCTGGAGCATTTCTTCAATGCTCTTTCTAAGAAGTTCTAATAACAATAGAGAGAAAGGAATCTTGGGCATGATCTAAATAAGTCATCTATATAAGGAATACCAACATAGACATAGTTCTGTAACATGAAACATAGGCCTACGAAAAACAAGCTAGGATAAAATGGTTGTGCCTTAGACAATGCAAGTGCTACATTCAAGCTTAGACATACCCTTGGATTCTCCCTTAACTATACCTTCCACCTTAATCTTGTACTTCACCCGAGGCTACTAAAGATATTTACATGAGCACTGATAACTCTACCTACTAAAGTCTGAGTTGAACTGAATTCTCTCACTATGTTCAAGCCTACTCGAACCTAAAAAATGTACACATAACACTCTAATACAATTCAGAATCATAAATTTAATAAACCCTGCTTTTTCACAACTTCTCACCTCATGAATAATTATTACCGCTTCAGCAACTACATTCAACCTCTTACTAGACATTCAGTAACGCGTAATAATTCATCCACATATATACAAACATGACATTCAAGCATATCTTCGTAACCACATCTGCCCTTATAAAAAACACCCACAAAAGCATCTTCCTCATATCTTCCAATCCTCTATCATTAACAACCTCTATGCACTACCTCAAGAAAACACACACAAAATTCCAACTAATCAAGATAAGACTGAAGGCTGAAAATTAAGGAGGCCGCGATGGAGCACGTGTCGTGGGCCCTGTCGCGGACACACTACCAGTGGACTGGGGTTCTTGACATGGGCTTGTCCCGGTCTTACTACTATTTTGGAAGTTCAAACACACCCTTACGCTTGTCCAAAAATTCTGAAAATCAATAAAGATGTACTATTGACCACCCCAATCATGGATCAACCTAAAAATTAATATTTCAATATTGGGAAGGTCAAAAATAAAATCATCAAAGTTTGGAAGCTTTAGAAATGACTAAGTCCCAAAATTTAGTGAAATTTTCTAAGTCTTGGACCCCTTTTAACATGTAATAGTAAGCTGAAATAAGTTTTGTCAACAAGAAACGTTTACTCTCTCCCATCTAGCAATTGCTCATCACTGTTGTCATTTCATAAGGGGAGGTCACTGAAAGGTTAGGACATGAGTACCTAAAGCATGAAAGAATAACTTTGACACTCAACTTAGACCTGAGGAATAGAGTATCAATGACATAAACTGATCAAAGAGGTCTAAACTGAGAACATACATGACATAAATCTGAATTTTGCTGATCATTAATATTGTTGCATAGGTGCTAGAACTGAACATACTATAAAACATGAATACATGATTCATAAGATACATGACCTGATTTTTGGAGTCCGTCAATTCGTGGAACATGGTTCGTACTACTTAACAAACTGGATCTCTTTATACTAAGGACTGGAAATGCACATAATTCTCTATGATGTGCATGAACATGAACTATAATCATGGTGCTGATATGTAAGTCATGAGTAGATATCGTGATGACTGAAAAACCTTGCACTGAGATAAGAATGGATTGGACATCATCCTTTCCTATTGCTTTCTATACATACTACTGTCACTACTAGGATCTGAGAGCCTTGCATGGCTACTTGTCCTACCACCACCACCCCCTTAGCTTAAAGCCATTATTCTAAGTCTGTGAACCACTTAATCAACAACTCTAAACTGAACTGTCACCACTTTACTCTAGATTTTGGGGTAGAATAATGCACATAAACACTGTACTTATCCTGAAAGACTATACCTGATAATGTAAGGCCCACTGCTAGTACTTCCTTCTGATACACTATTCTTGGTTTTCTATAGCCTCAACAATCATCATACAATAACTGAAACACTGACTAACTTAGAATTTCCAAGAGTATTACCATACCATGAGTTCACACCATCTAGTGCTTCAACTCTACTTTCCATTAGCTCAATCTTCAAAGATTCAATCTTAAATTCTATCACTTAACATGAATATTCTCAACCTCTTAATGAACTATACTATCTTCCTTTATAGCCTACTTATATCATATCTCTATACTTATTTTTCTCCCTAAACCATGAGAATTACCATTACACCTAAACATACGACATCAACATGCTATAACCCATAACTTAGATGGTAAGAACATCAATTACTATATTAATAGCCCTATTCAAACTTACCGCTCAAGGATGCTACATAAGCACACCCACACCATAATATTTATCTCAAGTTCTTGCATTCACTATTTCAAGCGTACTGGTTCATCTTTCATACAACTTCCCCCATGGATATGTAATCCACTAAATTAAGACAATACTATCCCCACTTTATTTCTACCAAACTTATAGGTTCTTGCTTCTAATTCTAGGACATCTACTATCATAGGTTTTTTGGAAGGGCTCTGAAAACATATATGACCCCTAAGCACTGAGCTACTACCCCTCCATTTAATGACTGATTCATACGGAAACTAAAACTGAACGGCTTTATTTCTGAAAATCAACTGAAGTAATTTTCTGGGATACTGAAATCAGGAAGCTTCTGTATACCCGTCTAGATCGGATAGATTTATTCACTGAGGTAGACACTGAGAAAGGCCCTGCTAAGATTTTAGGACTGATACTGAACTCAACAACTACATAGAGAGTTAAAAAAAGAAGCTCCAGGGCTAACAAAGCATAAATATGTAAAGGAAAGACTTGTAACATACCCATAACTATATCAGGAGAACTTTCCTGATCCTGTCGAGAATGAAGTGCATATAGCCTATCCTACCACTGGCCATTAGTTCCATTGGAAACGGCACCATGCAAAGTCGGGTGACTGACTGGAATTGGAGGTTGGTTGGACAAACCCTGCTGACCACTCTTTAGGCAATCTCTGACTTTGTGTCCTAGCTTTCCACACCTAAAAAACACATCACTGTTGGCTCTACACACACCCTTATGATTCCTACCATATTCTCTGCAAAGAAGATTAGTACGAACATCCTTCCCAATACCCTGAGACTTAGGGTCAGGTGCTCCATCTCGACTGTCATTCTTAAACTTAAGCATCAGTTCACTGGATGAAGGAAGAGCGGGGCTAAGAATTTTTGACAAAATCAGGAGTAGTTACTACCCTCTAACCTTTGCTTAAAACTACTTGTTCTGGCTCTCTTATTCTCTCTCTCTTTCTTCCTACTCTCACCTCCTTAATTTGTTGGGCATAAACTATAAGTCTAGATAGAAAAACAGCCTACTAATAGTTCTAAGCAGCTACTGAATAAGATAAGGTAATGAAAGAATCTCTAAATTTGGTATGGGAGATATGTCCATTCAGGGGATCATCCTGAATAAGCAGTGGTATGAGTTGGTTCCCATTTTTTTCGGTTATTCTTTCTGGGAGGAATGGTTTATAAATAGAAGGAAAAATGAATAAGAAAGAGAGTTTACATGGATCTTATGCTCTTTCGCACAATATGAACAATGAAAGAAGGGAAACTTTTCCTAAGTTGTTTTGCAGTCTCTTGTCCATAAGGGTGGTACGCTTCACACCCATGCACAAGACTCAACAGCTTTTAGACTCCCTAGGACACTTTAAAATCTTAGGTTATAATACTAAGTCTATAATTCCCCAGAGATACACACTGGATGCCATATGGTGCTTATGGTCATAAATGACCATAAGTTAATCCATGAGCTGGTACCTATTGTGAGCACTGAATTAAACTGATAACAAAGAACATGTGCAAAATTTAATTGAAAAATGCCATAAGGTTGTAAATACTGAAACATGTGATATAGATCATAGTTCTGAAAACATCTAAATAAAAATGCTGAAAAGACTGATAATAATAACTGATAAGCTCACTAGTTGTTTGAAAAGCCTCTAAATACTATAGAGCTAATGGGACAAGCACCCAACTAACTTCACTGACTACTAAACTAAAAGATTAAAGTAAACATAAATGGTCCTCGCTATATGAGGACTCACCACTACTTCTTCAGCTGAGGCACTGGTATGTCTAAGTACAGTAATGAACCTAAACATCCAAACCTATGATATAAGATATGATAGGACAAGAAATGAGTATGCAATTAGTACTTTGAATGTGTTGGTATGTGAGATGACGTTAGGCTAATATGCATAGGTTATTTGCATGAAATAAAGATTGACTGAATATCATCAGATAGCTGAATAACTGGTAAAAATACGTGAATGCTGTAAAATCTGAGAATGCATGACCAACAATATAACATAATGCTAAAGTACTCTGTAAACTAAAATACTAAAATACTTGTAATTGAATAACTGATAACTATATGCTATGGTAAATGCAAACCTGAACTAAATTATACTAAATACTAAACTAAGACTGTGGAATCTTGTTGTAACCGACATGCCCTAATTTACTATTAGGGTCCAACCTGTAACCCCAGTTGGAAGGGTGTCAGTATCATGCCACGAGTACCAGAAATGGTTTTGTGGATCCATTAATCTAGTGTCCCAAAGGACGAAGGTAACATTCCTAACTAATGGGGGACCCCTCAAAGTCTATGGTGGCACTGTAGGTCTAGAACTTAGGGACTAATACTAATGCCTCATGTATACTGATGGAGGAGACAAGTTCCTCATGGATATTGATAGGGGGACACCATCCTTATGTTCACTTGATGCTTAGTTTTACTCCTAACTGAAAGACAATGATTTCTGAATTGAGCTAAGTTTAACTAAATAGGATAATTGGCTGACCAATAGTGCCCTTACATATCTAAAACCATTTTGAAAGTACTAAGACTAAATAAACAGATAAGTTTTTAGATATTCATAACCCTCAGGACTCGATAGCAATAACAATAGGAACACATGAACACTTTTAGAAATAAATATAATAGGGATCATTGTTCAAAACTATCTCTTAGATATTTCATCAAACACATGGAGGTCATAAATTAAAGCATGGTAATAGTTTAAAATATGTAATAATCACATGGCTACCATTCTAAACCATAAATTAGGGATTTAACATGAAAATATCATTATTCCATCGTGTATGGTTTAATTTCAACAACAATTACTTGTAAACATAATGTAAAAATTGAAATTCATATGGATTCATGGAGATAATTTATTGTAAGCATGTAAATTCATGATTTAAATCTTAAAAATGCATTCTTGGACTCCATGGGTGAAAAGGGCCCATGGATGAACATCAAACATAACTTAATTGATGAATTTGTGAAAGTACTTGGTGGTTTTCTTTAAGCTTAAGCTTGAATCTTGAAGAGCCTAGGGTTTGTTCTTGAGAAAGAGGGGTTTTCTTTTGAGAGGATTTGTGAATAAAGGGGCCAATTTTGCATTTTGGGACCCTTAGTCCCGTGTTATGGACCACTTGAGTGAAGGAA
>NW_025833771.1:0-1723 GCF_002878395.1 Capsicum annuum
ACTGGACCTTTTCTAAGGCATTGAATACTAAGTCAGGCCCTAAGATTAAGGCCTCACTAACTTGGAACCAACCGATAAGAGATCTATATCTGCTATCATGGAGAGCTTCGAATAGAGCCATCCGAATAAGGGAATGATAGTTTTTGTTGTATGAAGACTCAATTAAAGGTAAGTGGTCATCCCAAATACCCTTGAAATCAATTGCATATGCCCTTATCATATCTTATATAGTCTGAATGGTCCTTTCTTCTTGACCATCTGTCTGAGGATGGAAGGCTGTACTGAGATGAACTTAGGTACCAAGATCATTTTGGAATGCTTTCCAAAAATAAAAGGTAAACTGGGTACCTCTATCAGAGATAATAGATAGTGGAACACCGTGCAATCTGACCAACTCCCTAATGTAGAGTTTGGCGTAATCCTCAGCTAAATAAGAGGTATGGACTGGAAGAAAATGGGTTGATTTGTTTATTCTGTCTATAATGACCCAGACTGAATCATGCTGATGACGAGTTTGAGAGAAACCCATCACAAAGTCCATGTTCACTTCTTCCCACTTCCAAGTAGGAATAAGGAACTCTTGCATAGGACCACTAGGCTTCTAATGCTCTATCTTAACCTGCTGAAATGTAGAGCACTTAGCCACAAGCTATGCAATATCTCTCTTCATCCCGCTCAACCAATAGACTTCCTATAAGTTGTGGTACATCTTTATGGCCCTTGGATGAATAGATTAGAATGCACCATGCGTTTCTACAAGAATTTAATACCTTAAGGCATCTTCACCTGGAACACAGAGACGGCCCTGACAACGCAAAACACCATCTACCCCTTGGGATAAAACCTCTACTTTCTAATCCTAAACTGACTCTTTCAACTTGACAAGACGGGGATATCTATCTTTCTTTTCTTTCACCTTGAAAACTAGAGATAATTTTGAACTACTCTAAACCCATAAATCACCCTTATTTGTATCGACTAAGCGAACGCCTAGTCTGGCAAACTGATGTTCTTCCTGAGCTAACTTCTTCTTACTATCATCCATATATGCAACACTACCCATAGAAAGTCTACTGAGAGCGTCAGCCACTTATAGGCCTTGCCCAGATGATCGAGGAAACTTACGTCATAATCTTTTAAGAGCTCTAACCATCTTTTCTAAAAAAATTTAGATCTTTCTGAGAAAAGATATACTGAAGACTCTTATGATCTGTGAGGAGATCTATATGAACTCCGTAAAGGTAATGCCTCCAAATATTCAAGGCAAAGACTATGGTAGCTAACTTAAGATCATGAGTAGGATAATTCTTATCATGGGGTTTAAGCTATCTAGAGGCGTAGGCTATGACCTTACCATGTTGCTTGAGGACACAACCTAAAACCACTCTGGATGCATCACAATACACTAAGAACCCATCTGGACCATCTGGAAGAGCTAAAATTGAAGCTGGGTAAGTCGAGTCTTCAACTACTGAAAACTCTTCTCGCAAGGATCTGACCATTGAAACTTGATTTTTTTGAGTCAATCGGGACATAGGGGATGCAATAGAAGAAAATCCCTCAACAAACCATTTGTTATAAATAGCCAAACCTAAGAAACTCCTGATATATGATATAGAGATAGGTCTGGTCCAGTTTCTTACTACTTTGATCTTTTAAGGATCTACTCTAATGCCATTGATAACGCTCAATCTACAGCTCTCGTGGGAGTGTAAAGCGGTCG
>NW_025833772.1:0-1650 GCF_002878395.1 Capsicum annuum
CTTCTGCAACTTCGACTGCCATGATATAGCTCCCCCTAAAAATGTAAACAAAAATACAGTAGTAGATTTTTTGTTATCAAGGTCACTCACCATATAGGCATCTGTATAACCCTTCAAGATTGGATCAGATACTCCAAAACACAAACAACCACCTAAGGTTCCTCTTAGGTATCTCAATTTCTATTTAACTGCTTCCTAATGTATCTTTCCTGAATTTTCAAGAAATCTATTGACAACACAAACTGCATGAGCAATATCGGGTCTGGTACACACCATTCATACATTAAACTTCCGACAACAGAGGAATATGGAACTTTAGCGATGCTCTATTTTTTCTCCTTCGTTGTAGGACACATTCTCCTGCTTAATTTCATATGACCAACAAGGGGTGTGTTAACAACCTTAGCATTCTTCATATTGAAGTTCTCCAGTACACGTTTAATATACTTTTCCTATGACAAGTAAAGTTTTCTTTCATCTCTGAGTCGGGTAATCCTCATGCCCAAGACTTATTTAGCATGACCCAAGTCTTTCATATCAAAAAACTTGCATAACTGTTTCTTCAATTCATCAATCCGGGAAGCATTCTTACCCACAATTAATATATCATCCACATATAGCAAGAGGATGATAAAATCATCATCAGAAAAAATTTATGCAAATACACAATAATCTGAAAAAGTCTTCTAGTAAACTTTCTCCCCCATGAAAGATTCAAACTTCTTATACCACTGTCTGGGAGCCTACTTCAAGCCATAAAGACTCTTCTTAAGTTTGCACACATAGTTTTCTTTCCTTTTTACCTTTATGCCCTCAGGCTGTTCCATATAAATCTCCTCTTCGAGGTCACCGTGAAGAAAAGCTGTCTTCACATCCATCTACTTAATATCTAAATCAAGACTAGCATCCAAACCAAGAATTGTATGAATGAAGGTCATTTTGACAATAGGAGAAAATATTTCGTCAAAGTTGATACCCTTTCTTTGACCAAATCCTAGGACAACCAATCTGGATTTGTATCTGGAATTTAAGCTGTGTTCCTCAAATTTCACTTTGAACACCCACTTATTGTTCAAAGCTCTCATACCCTTAGGTAATTTCACCAACTTATAAGTGTGGTTCTCATGCAGAGATTTTATCTCATCTTGCATGACTTTAATTCATTGATCCTTATGTTTATCTTCCATGGCCTCCTCATAACGTTCAGGTCCCTCCCCATCAGTGAATAACACATACTCATTAGGAGGATAATGAAAAGAAGGAATACACTGTCTTGTAGACCTTCTTAGTGGAGCATTTGACTCATCCATAGCTTCTTGAACTGGAGCATCATCAATAGCAACATCATTGTCATTATGAACATCCGCATGTTGATTTTGAACATGATTTTAGGCATCACCATGATTATCTAGCCCACCAACATTATGCACACTTGTATGAGAAAATTGATCAAGACTAACCACACCATCAGAACTTGAAGATTCTGGCTTCACCGTTTTGTCAATATCTTTAATGGTTTGATTCTCTATGAATACAATATCACAACTTCTTACAAGATTCTTCTCGATTGGATTAAATAGCATGTAACCAAACTCATCAAGGACATAACCAATGAAGATGTACTACCTTGTCTTGGACCTCTCATCTTTA
>NW_025833773.1:0-1964 GCF_002878395.1 Capsicum annuum
GGGCAAAATATATTGATATAGGCGCGTAATTTCGCCTATCATCAATACTCCACCTGTGGTCTATATGGGTCCAATGTTTCCCCTTGAATGGGCCCCAATGCATGTAGCCGCACGAATCAGAGATATCAGAAGGGCTGGGGATTTCCGTGTACCCTTTGTGCTCTATAATACATATCTAAAAGTATAAACTTAAGGGATTCCCGTGTACCCCACAAGTATAAGGTCACCATAACCGACCCTCATGTCGATAAACATGAGTTTCCAGTGTTTATCCATTGGAATCACACCTTTATGATAAGCTATCACAACATGCCATTATTGCCTAATTAAAACCATTAGCATATAACCAATCAACCAATTCTAGAAGTTATTAACCAAGGCTTTATTAAGTGCTATCGTCATACCGACTATAGCTTGCAAGCAATGTTATTAGCTAATACTTAGGGGATTCCCATGTACCCCACATGACTTCCAATTAAACCAAAACCATGGGCACCAAGGACTTTTCAATCCATTTAAAACCATTTAAACCAATTTAGGTTCCATTACCATATTATGCAATGCAATTGTTTCAATAAAAGTCAAACTATGTGACAAAACCATTCTCATAGGCATTTTATCAAACATGTTGAGGGCATATAGTTTCCAAAACCAAAACCAAGTGATTTGGGGGAATCCAAAGTACTTACAAAACTATTTACCATTACCACACATTCCACAATGTTCAAACTAACATTATAATATGAAAAGCCATAAGTAAAACATGGAAAACATTATTCAACCATTAGTGACAAAAAACCCCCAACATATATTTCAAAACCAAATAATACACACAATTGAATCATTAAAAATATTCAATAAAACAAGAATTTAGTTGAACTAACGATGAGTTTGGAGTAATATGCCTTAGATACCAAGGAGTACAGATAGAAACCACCCTAGAAAGCCCTAATGACAACCTTGAAGAATACCTTAGCCGTTTTTGAACCAAAAGCCATGAGAGAGATTTGAGAGTGTTTGAAAGTCTATTTCCATGTGTTTTTGATAGTTTAGGATGCCCTAAGGAAGTTATAAATCGTGGGTTTTAAGTTGGGAAAGAGGAGAAATATCCAAAATTCCTCCAGCTTATAAGCTGAAAATTGTGCGTAGGAGGGTACGACCTTACCACCCAAACCATACCCTCAATATATGAGTGGTACCCACCACTCGTACCCTGGACAGAATGTTGGGAATCACAAAAAACCTACCATATGACCCCCCAGCCTAAATTGTACCCATACCATACTACTAGTATCCTCAAACTGTATCCAATATATAATCTAAGGGGGTTGGCACTAGGAAACATATGAATTGCACTTCACTACTAGTACCATCTCTATTAGACCCTTATGATGTCCATTCATACCTTGGACAGAAACCAACAAAAACCATACTGAGTAACATACAACCAAGATACCCCAACCATACTCACATCATACGATAAGTACCCTTGTGTCATATGATGTCCAAAAGCTTAAACTTAAGAGATTTCTAAGGACCAGAACCCAGGGTGTTTTAATTCTCCCCCACTTGGATCCTTTGTCCTCGAACAATAGAACAAGGTAGTACAACCACGATTTACACCCCAATACCTCAATTCTGACCTTTAACTAAGTTAGAAAACAAAGATCCAAGGAATATATCTTTCCTTTAACAAAGTTTGATAATAAAAACATTATGAAGAACACATACCTTCCACATGAACTTCCAGAGCAGAAAATAGGAACAGATACTTGAACTTCATATCCTCTTTCACCTCTTAAGTTGCCTCTTCAACCTTGTCTGCAGATCAGTACACTTCACAAAATAGAGTAAATTTGAAATAATCGAGCAAGTAAATAATTGAATTTAAAGTAAAGACACAGAGATTTTATCCTAGTTCGGAACACCAATTTGGTGTCTACTTCCAGTCCCCATGGGTTTCA
>NW_025833774.1:0-1483 GCF_002878395.1 Capsicum annuum
TGCTTCGTGATTTGCTATATTATCTCTAATTAATTATTATAAGTAATATATATTATAATTAATAATATTTTTTATTATATTACCCCTAATTAGTTATTATAAGTCATTTATATATTAGAATTAATATTATTTAATTAACAAATAGATATTTATGACGTTTGTTTCAGCTGCTTTAACCGTAATTTTACTATATCATTCATAATTAATTATTATAAGTCATTTCTGTATTAAAAATTTAATAATATTTAATTAAAAATATAGATGACATGTCTGTCTATGGTTTCGACCAGTGCTTCGTTTATATTACCCGTAATTAATTATATTAAGTCATTTATATGATAGACTTAATAATATTTTTATTATATTATTCCTAATTAATTATTATAGGCCATTTATATATTACAATAAATAATTTTTAATTAAAAAATAGATATTTATGACGTTTGTTTCAGCTGCTTTAAATGAAATTTTACTATATCATCCTTAATTAATTATTATAAGTCGTTTATATTAAAAAATTAACAATATTTAATTTAAAAATATGGATGACATGTTTGCCTATATAACCCCTAATTGCTTCGTGATTTATTATATTATCCCTAATTAATTATTATAAGTCATTTATATATTAGAATTAATAACATTTTTTTACTATATTATCCCTAATTAATTATTATAAGTCATTTATATATTAAAATTAATAATAAATTAAAAAATAGATATTTATGATGTTTGTTTCAGCTGCTTTAAAATTAATTTTACTATATCATCCTAATTAATTATTATAAGTCATTTATGTTTTAAAAAATAATAATATTTTATAAAACAATCAGTTGCTTCGTCATTTACTATATTACCCTAATTGCTCAGTGATTTATTATATTACCCATAACTAATTATTATAAGTTATTTATATATTAAAATTAATAATATTTTTTATTATATTACCCCTAATTAATTATTATAGGTCATTTATATATTAAAATAAATAATATTTAAATAAAAAATAGATATTTATGACGTTTGTTTCAGTTGCTTTAACCGTGATTTTACTATATCATCCCTAATTAATTATTATGAGCTATTTATATATTAAAAAAATAATAATATTTAATTAAAAGAATAGATGACATGTCTGCCTATATTATCACTAATTGCTCCATGATTTACTATATTACCCTAAATTAATTATTATAAGTCATTTATATATTAGAATTAATATTTTTTTTTACTATATTACCCCTAATTAATTATTGTAAGTCATTTATATAATATAATTAATAATATTTAATTTAAAAATAGATATTTATTACATTTATTTCAGCTGCTTTAATCATGATTTTACTATATCATCTCTAATTAATCATTATAAATCATTTATGTATTTAAAAATTAATAATATTTAATTAAAAAATATATAACATGTCTGCTGCAGCTGTTTCAACCATAATTTTGCTAAATATAGCTTATAATTAATTATTAT
>NW_025833775.1:0-2968 GCF_002878395.1 Capsicum annuum
TCCTCCTAAAATTTAACCCTAAATTCTCAAATCTTCTTCTTCATCGTCATCTTCTTTTATCTATCCAAATTCTTCAAATTATTACTTTCATTTTTTCCAACTGACCTTGACAATGTCGAAAGTATCTTCCACTATTTTTTGTGATAAAGATTTTTGATATTGTAAGTGTGGTCATGAAGCTCTGTTAAAGACTTCTTGGACTCAACAAAATATGGGTCGTAAGTTTTTTACTTGTAAGATTTCAAAGGTAATATTTTTTTTATTTAATTAATAGATTAATTATTGACTTGTAATTATTTTGTAATTGTGTTCTCTTTTTTATAGAAATTGAGTGGATGTGATTACTTTGATTGGTATGAAGAACGACACCCTTCACAAGCAAATCGTGTAATCTGGGGTTGGTTGAACAAAGTCAAGGTTTCTGAAGAGAAAAAAAATCGAGCAAGAAGATACTACATTGTTGTCGTTATTGCTACTGGTTTGGTCTTGTTGGGCACATGGATATTGAAGCCTAATTGCTGAAATTTTCATGGTGGTGTGTGTATTTGCTACTGGTTTGTTATCGATGAGCACATGGATATTCAAGCGTAACTGTTGGAAAATATCAAATAGATTTAGGCATATGTTGAAAAATTTAGGTCATCTGTTAAAAATTATTAAACAGGTCTTCCCACTGTTGTAACAGATTAGACATAGATTATTAGATTATTCATAGAAATAACATTGGCGTAATGCAACAGATGACCAACCTATTACAACAGATAAACTATCTGCCAGAATGGATTAAAGATATTTTACAACAGATTGACAATCTAATCTATTGCATTATAAAAAAACTCAACTTTCATCAGAAAATAATTATTGCCACTATATATATGTACATGTAATAAAGTAAAGGGTGACTTCAAATTAAAAATTTCTATTTCATAGGCTCTTCTATATACACAGGCTTCAAGCGTCCAGTTAGTACCCCATCAGCCCAGACCTCTTACAGGTTTGCCACAGTGTTGTCGCACAGAAAAGTTATTGGCTCGACCATTTCTGTGCCGGTCAGCAAACATTCGATATGTGCAAGAGCGTGTGAGCCGCTCGCTTTAGTAGCAGCATCTTTTGGAAGGATCATTCACCTGTTTTGACCTTCAAAATCCCATGATTTCTTCATCAACACTTCCTTTGGCAAATGATTCATCAATTTACTCTCCCTCAATAAGATGGGCAATAGCACCATCAGTGGCTCTACGAGGAGAAAAAGATCAAAATCATTGATGAGAGGTATATTGGAGTTATAAACATTGATCTTTCCCTCCTCGAGTAGTATCTCAACAGCCCGATAATGCATGTCATTCATGCTAATAACTATAAGAATCCCTTTTGCCTCGGTCCAGCTCTTGTCATGTGGATTTGGCTTGTTCCCTCTAACATATCTTAACGTTTCTTCTTCATCCAAGACCAACATAGGAACTAGGAAATCAAGTCCCACGCCAAGGGCTGACGTCTTTACATTGAGTTGATCGTATCTATCCTTGAGCTTTTTGCAGAAGTCGAGGTCAATGAGAATTATGTCAACATGCTTTGAGATAAGAAGTCAATTTTTAAATAAGTTAGTAATTGTAAAGATGCAATGGATGGTCCATCTGTTGGATAGGGTTCTCTGAATCAATAATCCAACGCAACTTATGCAATAGATGGATAATAAGTTGTAACAGAACCATAACCAATTACACCAGTATAACCAGTTGTTGCAACAGATGTGAAATTTGTTGCGTATCTTCTTCTTCATGGGGTAGATTAGAAGGGCTAGGTTAGGAAAATTAAACTTTCCTTGTCCTCGTACGACATACGCATATCAGTCATAGTTTGGAAGTCTTGGGGGAGAAAGGGAGGCCTGGGGTAATCTGGTGCTCCTGGCTTGGCATTCTTAGCCTGTCCTAGATCCCTCTTCTCTTCAGCGCCAAGTTACGCGTATATGTCCACCTTCTTGACTGGCCCCTGAACTTCAACAGTTTTTGGAGAGGGAGGAATTGTAAAAAAATTTAATTTCCGAGCGAAGAGTACGTCTCTAATTACTCTTTTCTTTCTCCTAACCAACGTTGTAGGAGTGTGTGGCTCCCTCACCTTCTTGGATGGTATGACACACCTCTTGGATTTTAATTCCTCGATATCTTTAGAGATAGCCTCTACTTTTTCAAAGAGTTTATCCTATTTGTCCTTGCACTCATCGCATTCGCAACGAGAACACGAGGGTGAAGAAGGGTGAGAGGGACCTGTGTAAGGGAAAAAAAGATGTTTTCAAATATATTTATTATTTCTTGAGCATCAACATTCTCATCATCACGAGTGCTAGCAGCATCAACATGCCTGCCACCAACACCAATAACTCCACCAGAAGAAGCACCCGAATCTACCTTAGAAAAGGTTGGTCATGAAGAGCCTCAACATTAGGCTGACCTTGCCTAACTGCTCTTCTTATGGCTATTGCTCCAGCCAATTTCTTCTTTATCAACTCCACCGTTGGGTCTGCAATAGTATCAACATGACCTAGAGTAATATAAAAAGTCATCACCGACTCCTCCTCAGTAGGCGATCCATGGATGCATAACCTATAAAAAAGAAAAAAAAGACAGATGCATTTAAATCATATAATATAATAATTTTCACAGTTGGGCTACATTTTAAAAAAAAAAAACCATCTATTGTATAGTTTGCGGTATATGGTTAAAATTCGTTTGAGTCTGGTTCAAAGAAACAGAGCAACACATCGATAATATGATGCAAAATATCAATTATCTGTTATAACAGTTGCACAAGACGGGTAATCTGTTATGCAACAGATAATCTATATGTCGCAATAGATAAACGATATGTTATCAGATTAAATATCTGTTGCATAATTTACAGCAGATGGTTAATCTTTTAGGAGTCGGGTTTAGAGAACCAAAGCAACAGATGGGTAATCTGATGCAAAATA
>NW_025833776.1:0-1479 GCF_002878395.1 Capsicum annuum
TTTTCATGGCGATTTGGGTATACAAATAGGAGAAACGGCATGAATGGAGTATTTTCGGTCCAAATTAGTGAGCTATAGCCTACGATTTCGGGGGTGGGCCTAGGGTCTGGCGTTCTGTGGTCCAAAAATTGATCGGGGCATGCTAGGAAGGTTAAGAATCGTCTTAGTGTGGCCCGTTTAGATTTTCATGGCTATTTGGGTGGACAAATGGGTGAAATGGAGCTAACAGGGCATTTTCTTGCCAAATCATTGTGCTATTGCCTATAGTTTTGGGGTGGGCCCGGGGTCCAGTAGTGTTGTGGGCCAATAATCAACCAGGGCGTGCCATTGAGATTGAGGATCATCTCATTATGGTCTGTTTAATTTTTTTTGGCTATTTGGAAGGGAAAACGAGTGAAACAACGCGAATAGGACATTTTCGAGTTAAATTGGTGTGCTATTGCCCATGAATTTTAGGGAGGGCCCAGGGTACGGGCGTGCTGTGGGCCAAAAATGGACTGAGGCATGCCAAGGAGGTTGGGGATCATCTCAGTATGGTCCGTTTAATTTTTTGTGGCTATTTGGATGGACAAACAGGCTAAACGGTACGAACGGGGGCATTTTCAGGCCAAATCATAGTGCTATAGCCCCAGTTTTGGGGCTGAGCCCTATGTTTGGGTATGCGGTGGGCAAGAAATCCATGGGAGATGCCTCAGAGGTTGGGGATCATCTTAGTATGGTCCATTTATTTTCTTGTGGATATTTGGGTGGAAAAACGGGGAAACATTGCGAACGGGGTATTTTCAGACCAAATCGGGGTGCTATATCCTACGATTTTGGGAGTAGGCTTGGGGTTCGGGTGTGCTGTGGGCTGAAAATTGACTGAGGAGTACCAGGGAGGTTGAGGATCATCTCAAAATGATCCGTTTAATTTTTTGTGGCCATTTAGGTGGAGAAACAGGTGAAACGGTGCGAACGAGGATTTTTTGAGCCAAATTGGTGAGCTATAGTTCCCGATTTTGGGGGTGGGCCTGAGGTCTGAGCATTTTGTCAGCCAAAAATTGATCGGGGCATGCTAGGGAGGTTGGGGATCATCCTAGTATGGTCTGTTGAATTTTTCGTGGCTATTTAGGTGGACAAACGGGCGAAACAGATCGAACAAGGCATTTTCTACCCAAATCAGTGTGCTATAGCCCACAATTTTAGGGTGAGCCCGGGGTCCAGGTGTGCTGTGGGCCAAAACTCGACTAGGGCATGCCATGGAGGTTGAGGATCATCCCAGTGTGGTCCGTTTAATTCATTGTAGCTATTTGGGTGGACAAACGGGCGAAACAGTGTGAACGAGGCATTTTTGAGACAAATTGGTGTGCTATTACCCATGGTTTTGAGGGTGGACCCTGGGTCCGGTCGTGCTGTGGGCCAAAAATTAACTGAGACGTACTAGGGAGGTTAGGAATCATCTCTATGTGGTCCGTTTAATTTTTAGTGTCCATATTGTTG
>NW_025833777.1:0-4563 GCF_002878395.1 Capsicum annuum
CTGTGAGTCTTTCATACATCCTGCATATTTCTTATAAATATTTATGATAATGATGTTTATACAACTGCATACACCCCCATATACTTGGTTCCTTTCCATGGTACTGACCCACATCTTCGGATGTGGGCTGCATTTTCTCGAAATATAGGTTCAGGTGATCAGTTCTAGGTTCGACAGTGATTCTTTAGGCACGCTGTTCTACATCCTCTGTTATGGTGAGTCCTCATGTTCTGAGCACGTGATGTCTGATGTTGGTTTCACGGAATTGTTTACATTTGATAACTGAGTATGAGTCAGTTGGGGCATGTCTCAAAAGCTTGATGGTTTTATTGATTTTCTTAGAGGCTTGTCAGACTAGTATATATGTTGAGAGTTGACTAATAAGTCATATTTTGTTATCTTTCTGAAATTCTTTTATTCTTGGATGATGATTACTCTGTTGATATTTGAGGGTTATTTATGGAAACCCCATTGATTCGTGTTGAACTGAATGAAAATGGCTTAAAGGGTTATCTTGGGGCTACTCATAGCCTCAAGAACTATGTGACGCTCCGGGACCCATTTTCGGGGCGTTACATCAAAGGTTTGATTTATATTGGTACTAATCATGAAATAAGATTTTGCGGAAGATAAGAAAAGAAGCATTCTCTACCTTACAAGATACAACGAATAGACATAAAACCTAGAGACACTACTCAACTATGTCCCAAAAAACAAATATCATACTACATCATTTCCAACTTAGAAATCTTCCATAGCACTTCCAACCACAGGATTTTGAGTTCCACTACATAATTCTTCTATGTTGCAACCTAATTTGGAGAAAATAGGTGCTAGCTTAAGCTATGGGACCCTGTACTCTACATCCCATTGGAAAAAATATTTCACCTTATCACAACCATCGAACACACTGGAGTTTTAAATAAATAAATACAAACCACATCACTCATTGGTTTGCATTTTCATCAATCACAACATTCAACCCTATCATTACTACACCCACTTCATGGATCTCCCTACTAACGCCAAAAACTTCATTTACTCTCACAAATATTTATGCCATATACCTCTTTCCCAACTATTTCACATAACAAAAATCCATCTCCTTCTTTCTACCATCACCTATAACCTTAGTTAAGGAAATCACATTCAAGAAAATATACTCACCCTTCCTAAGTTAGTACTACTCTTCCATAACTACAATCATACTATCATTCGGAGGGTCATTGAGGGACTCGAGCATGAGCATCATAGAAAGGGAGTAGCATTATTTGATTATAACTCATATTCATTGCACTACTCAAGGTGGGACATAAAGTGAAGATACAATACAATAGAAACGAAGTGCTATGGATAACAAGTGTCTAGAGAATATAAGTAGAGATTCTTTCGGCATAAACACAACACAACATATGTTCTTAGGACTGGGTACAGTCAGAAACATATGAGTATATATGATGAGCTATGTAACATAAAAGTGGAATTCATTAAGTCAACAACTGAGAAAAGGATTTATAACCGAAGCTATTGCTTCTAATTTTCAGAGCTGAGATAGTCATGAGTTTGCATGAACCTTATCACTTTAGCTAATCCCGACGTAAAATGAATCGGTAATGTATAGAAAACATAGTTTCTTAGAACCAAGAATTATGTGAGACATGGATTTTTATGGACCATGAGCAACATAACATAGAGCTTGGATACTTGGAATATTGGATCACTAAGGGACATTATTGCTTCTATTTTGGAGATCTGAACATGACATGAATTACATAGGGAGCTCAAACCTTAGACATAGGCAGGACTTGAATACATAAAACATTGGTAGATGCCCATTCAAATTGAAGTGGGAGGAGCTTTCTTGAATAGGAATTGATTTATCATGATTCTTACTTGAAACTTGACACCACAAGAAAATTCGGGAACTACCTTAATTCATCATCTCCTCTTTAGATCAAAGTCACAATCTTAGACTTCCGGACATAACCTCATATCAAATCTATATCCAAAACTCTCAACACAAAAGGGATATCACCATATACATAAATTCTAAACTTTCCCTAATAATCTATAATCTGAAGGCCTTGCTTTCGAGAAATGCTACTCTTAACTTTCGTTGGCCTCTATAGTCATTACCCTACAACTCACACTCTCATGAGCATACATATCCACACCCCTTACACCATAACAATTTACTCTCCATTACTTAACATACTCGCATTAAACCTATAATCGCATAACTTACAACTTAAAAAAAATTGTAAAACTATACCAAAGGCACATACTGCCTACCTATATTTCCTTTATTCATCTTAGAAGAACATCACACAGCAACTCCTTAGTTATCCCATACTACACAATTCAAGAACATGAAATAGGTAAACATGAGACTTATGCATATATAAACCTTTTCTAACAACATGCTACCTGGGGGTTCAACTTATCATTATATACTCATGCTCTTATCCGCTTAATGATTCAACCATAATTCATCATTTTACTCTTGTTCTCATGTGTATATATACATAATAATTTCCACTCATTATTCCATAATTTTCCAATCTAGGATATTGCACACATCAAATTAAGCCTACTACTTACACCCACAAAACATGCATCATTAAACTTAAGCTACTATTCTTATCACCACAGGCCACATCTATTGTTTAAGCCTATAGTCTACAATCAATCTTGCACCACCGATAAGTCATGCCACATACTATACTAGTCCATCAAGTTGGGGAATTTCACTTAACTACTACCTGCAATCACATCCTCTACATGACATTACTACAACACCTCAAAATCAACTACATAGCTTCTCACATTAAGTCTACTTACCCATGTATGTATTCCCACTATCACCAAATTCCATAAACACCAATGAGTCTCTACCCATAACTTATTGACTAATCTACCCCTTTTCATTCACAACCTTTAAATAATTTCTACGACCATCATAACTATACATTTAGAGATCTTTCCCTATTTTGAATAAATAATAATCATAGCGAGCACTTGCTTCACAGACTACCATACAATCTACAAATATTGCTACCACATTAGTCTATCATAATAAAATGAAAACTCATCCCTCAATCACCGATTATACAATTCAAACTACTTATTTGCGCAAAAGTCACCCTCACGCTGACTTCTAACCATGTGACTTCATATCACTAACTTTGGGATCATCTTACTACCAACAGGGTATGAAATCTTAACACATAATACTACTCGGGTGAAAATATTGTTCCAACATTCTATCATATATCACTGCCATTAAGCATAAAATCTACAACAAGAATTTTAAAAGTGACCAAATACATTTCATACCCTAGGCTCAAAAACACTATCGATGTAGCTAGGGGTTTAAGTTCAAATCAATACACTTTAAAGCACTTATGGACTTATCTCAAGTCCTTGTGCAATTTCATAATCTTTTATGAATCAATTATAAGGGATCAACTTATTTAGATTCTAAGATTCTACACTTGAATAGAGTCGATATTGAGACCTAGTTAAAAAAATCAGAGTAAAGAAGGAATTTGGATAACTTCCAAATGGACAACACAATGGCACGATCTAGAATAAGAAGAAAAGTGAAGTATTCCTAATGCCTAGTAGATTCCTCCTTATAAGTTTGGCCTGCTGTATACCAATAAAAAAGACTCTACTTGA
Source organism: Capsicum annuum (assembly GCF_002878395.1). Taxonomy (NCBI): domain Eukaryota; kingdom Viridiplantae; phylum Streptophyta; class Magnoliopsida; order Solanales; family Solanaceae; genus Capsicum; species Capsicum annuum. The sequence goes on from NW_025833777.1 coordinate 3,682, forward strand.
CCCAACTTTGCAGACACCCTGGGACCATGAACTGTGCTTTGATACTAGGTTCGTCACTACCCGATCCAAGGCCCAGGCCACGATGAGCAACTCGAATGAAGAAGGCCCGAGAGCCCTTCTCTAACTGGCAATCATATACACAATTCATACACTATAAGAAAATATGGAAAATATATGAAAACAAAATCATGGTCATTCTCTTACTTCAGCTGAACAATACAAACATAAGTTCACAAACGTTAAAAAACACATGACACCAATCTACAAAATCTCTAACAATACGAATACAATTTCTGTTCTAAAAACTGGGACAAGGCCCCCAGTCAGACCAGGAATAAAAATCAAATAATAATGTCCCATAACAAGGCCTTTCAAAATAAGGGAGGCTCACCAACTGCTACCTTTCGACAAACCAATCTACTGCTTAGTTGGACCCCGGGGTTATGCCTTAGATCCTGAAACATAGGGGGTCAATACAAATGTACTGGTTTGTGAAACAATCCAAAATACTCCCTCCGTCCCAAATTATGTGTCACCATTTCCTTTTTGGTCTGTCCCAAAAAGAATGTCGCCTTTCTTTATTTGGTAAGTTTTTAAAGACACAATTACAATTTTACCCTTAGTCATCCCACTTGGTTTTAAATACTATTACTCTTTTTTATTTGTCTTTTCAATTAAAAGTGGTCCCACTTGATTTTAAATACTATTACTTCTTTCTTTAAGAAGGGTAATTTTGTAACTTTAACAAAGTCAATACTTATTTCTTATATATCGTGTTCGTTCAAATGGCAACACAAAATTTGGGATGGAGGGAGTAACATTTTAGTGCATAACAAAGGTGACAACATTTCATAAAACATTAATCATAATATAGTAAAAACA
>NW_025833778.1:0-2546 GCF_002878395.1 Capsicum annuum
AATAGAGTTCCTACAACCATCAGATCTTAGTGGAGACATGATCTGAAGTATGAGTAATCCAGGAGTTAGAGAAGATTCAAGGTAACTAGACTCTATAGCCCAAAATAGAATACAAGAAAGGAAAACATTCCTAAATTCCTTGTAGTGTCCTTCTTATAAGTGTGGCGCACTACACACCCATAAAAGGAACTCTACTCAACACGGCTTTATGGACACCCAACGCCCTGAACTATCCTATGATACCAACCTTTTCATGACCCAAACCTTAGCCTAGCCATGACGGGCATCTTAAGCCCACCGTGGTACAGACATCACCCCTTAGCCTTACCTTAAGATCACATAAATATAAACAACGAAAGTCTACCAAAATAGCAATGATAAGGATAGATAAGTCAAATAACAATTCTAGGAATTCAAATAAACAACCAAACTATACCTGTCCATAAGAGCCTCTAAAATCAGAGTACCATACTAAGTCGGGTCATGCCCCCGACTATGATTATAGAATCCCAAATAAAATACAATAAAGAAACTAGTAATATGATAGGGCCTTTCAAAATATTAAAGGCTCACAACTTCATAGCAGATCCATAAGAATACCGAATCACCTAACGTTGCATAGGAGAAATAGAAAAGCCTTTGGACCCTACATCATGAAATAATGCAGCATCCAGGGATGGTCAGTGAGGCGAGCATTGGTATGTAACTCAAGAAATAGGGATAGAATAATGTAATTACCAAAATTCAGTCATAAACCATGTGTACCATATTCATATACATATATATAGGATGCCAGAATAGGAACAACTGCCATAAACATGAGAGTTTAAACCATTAACCTGAATTATGTAGCTCGCTATGTCCTAAAGGCATCCATGGCTATATGGGTCCAGTTCCTCCTACTTGAAGGGCACCAGTACGTGTTAGCCATACGAACTGAGGAAAATCGAGGAAATGTTAAAGACACCAAGGATATAGCTTTCCCAAAATATATATATAATGTGTGCACCAAGAACACTGTCACATGGATTCCCAATGCCAGTAAACATTGTTTTCAGTGTTGATCTCCCCGGGACCTACACCTTCACGATGAGCTACACAATTTTCTTTAAGTCCAAATTAAAACAGTTGAACATAAATCAATAATTAACCCAGGAGTCATTTATTAAGGCATTTACCAATATGGTATCTCCATACCAATATGCTTTCAAGCTAATATAATTATGTCAAACCAATCCATATAACCATTAGACTCCCAAGTTTTATTTATATTCCAAACCATTGCCACCAAGGGCATTCCAAAACCATATTCATTCATTCATCCTTTAATGCAATGCAATGGGTTCAAAATACAAGTTAAACCATGTAATTATTCATATTCAAAATCAAGTTTATAAAGTGGGTTGAGGTTAATGCCATTACCAAGCTAAAATTTTCATCAATTTGGAGAAAACTCATGTCCCCCATTCCAATCATTAAAATAATGCACCAATTTAGTCCCACAAATCATAAATTAAAGCAAGAATAAATAATTTAAACACGAGAAGTGTAATTCAAGTAATAACCATCAAAACCCCTCAACCCAATTTCAGACCCCCAATTTAAATCACATGAATATCCACTCAATTTATGCCATAATGTTAAATCAAAGTTAGGGAAAGAGAAATATGTCTGAAATATAGAACAATTCGAAGAGAATTCAAAGTTTTTAGCTTGGATGGTGAATTCCTTGTAAAACCCTTGAGCTTTCTTGGGTTTTGAGTTAAAGAAGAAAAAGAATGGTTTTGATCTTTGAAAACTGAAGGAAAATGGGTTATTTTATGTTTAAATGTCGTGCAAGGGATAAAAAGACCAAAAGCACCTCACCTCAAGAGAAAAAAATAAAATCTGGATGAATTTAACATAGCGGTGTGGCACGCCCTTATTATGGAGGTTAGCCTTCATGCCATGCCATTGTCGTGGAGGTTAACCTCTATGGCACGCTACTATAGTAGAGGCACACTGCCTCGGAGTTCTAAAATAGCCCCGAACCCCTTTCAAAAATTCTAAAACTTTTTTGAAACACCCTTTTAACATCCCTAAACATAATTCAAGTAAAAAAAACAACATTATGCATATGGGAGGTCAAAAATAAAATAATTGAAATTTTACAGGGTCTTACATTGACGCATAATTTAAATAATTACTCATGATTATTTAACCACTTAAAAATCTATGGAAAAGCACTCCCCCACCCCACCCCTCAATATACCCCAACAGCTCCAATACTATACCCCAAGGAAAAAAGTTTTCATTGAAATTTTTCTTCCTTCATTCAAAAATCAGACCTTAGTCTAATCAGTAGCCCTAGAATATATCAAAAAGCAATTCACACCCATCTGCAGACCATTGTTTCATGGCCATCCCTTCTTTGTGATGAAAAATTCACACAGACTATAGTCCAAAGCTCAGAGATAATCAAAAAAATTTCCAATCCTAATTGAGCAAAGAAATAAATTACTATCCAATATTTGAATTTTCAACTTAATTAAGATATAATTAGAAGA
>NW_025833779.1:0-2207 GCF_002878395.1 Capsicum annuum
TGACTTTAGATGGTATAAGGACACCTTTTTGGTCAAAATCATGATTCTTAACAATGACTTCTGGAAAGAACATTTTATTAGTGGTCCCCATCCTCTATTCGCAGACAAGGTTAGGACCAAAATTAAAGATAGATTCGAGGGAAAAATCCCTTACAGAATTTTGACTTATGGGGATATAATAAGCTTCATTACCACCATGGAGATGGACATCTGCACCGACCATAAGCTTAAGAAGCAACTTAAGAATCACAGCACTTCCAAATATGGGCTAGGAACCTTCTTCCAAGATTTTGGTTTCAGGAATCTATCCTCTCCATCTAGTAAAAAACATAGGAAAAAATCCTATAAGTCACATAGAAAATCCAAACCTAGAAAAGAGTCCTCTAAAAAGGAGTCCTACAAAACTAGTAGAAAAACTAGGAAAAATCCTCTAGAAATAAAGTTGTCTGTTGGACTTGTGGTAAAACTAGCCATGGAGCTAAAGATTGTAAATCTGGCTAGAAGAGTAAGATCAACCAATTAGGTCTCTCTGAAGAAACCAAAGAGAAATTATTCTCTATAATGGAAGACTCATCAGACTCTTCCGACTCTTCCAGCTCTTCTAGAGACGATTATAGCGACGAAGAATTTATCAACACCGCATATGAGTCCGATCGATCCCAGTCTGGCCAAAATTGTGCTTGTAACGGTACCTTCTATACTTGCACAAAAAAGGCTATTAATGTCATCTTTGGAAATTCTAAAGAAATCCTGTTTGATATTATAGAGCACAACCAAGATGATGAGGCTAGAAATAAATATCTTCTAGAACTCAAAAGATTGATGCTTTCTCTTGAAGAAAAGCCCCCCAAATCTATCATTCAGCCTTTTAGCATGAAACAGGTTATGTCTCGATTTGATAAACCTGCAGAACCGTCTATAGCCGATCTCAAGGGTGAAATTTCCACCCTCAAGGGAGAAATCAGAGACTTAAAAAGCAGACTTGATCAAGTGGAACTCAACATTCTTACCGAACAGGTTCTAAAGAATATCTCCCCACTAGGGTCTCCTAGAGCTTCCCTATTAATCACTGATCTTATTCAAAATGATCATCTGAAAGAGCTAGGTTCATTCCCCAGCTCAGATTCTCCCTTTACCTCCGATACAACTATTACGACCATTAAAGCTTACAGCGAACACATCGCCGTAAATATTATCATAAACAAAGACTTCATTCTTAATAGAGTCGCCCTCTTTGATACTGGAGTTAATAGTAATTATATCATCATGGGACTTGTACCCACTAAGTATCAACAAAAAAGCACTTCTCGTCTATACTCTCCCATAGGAGAAAAGATGCAAATCGATTATAAGGTTTCTAAAGCTCATATCTATACAATGGCATTTGTCTTGTTAATGATTTTGTCATCACTGAAGATATCACTGAAGATATTATTCTAGGAATACATTTTGTCAATTAAATTCGACCTTACACTAGTGATTTTGATGGAATTTGCACAACAATTTTAAATCAAAATCTGTTCTTCCCCTTATTAAGGCCCCTCTCACAAGAAGAAGGCAACCTTATTAAAGAGAGGTCTTCTTTTAAAATTAACAGACTTTCTTCACACATTTATTTTCTTAAACAAGAACTTCAAACTAAGAAAATTGAACAAATTTTAAAAACCCCGGAGATGGTAAATAAAATTGCCAATCTTCAAAAGACTTTCGAAGAAGAAATTTGTTCCGAATTTCCTAATGCCTTTTAGGAAAGAAAAAGACATTTAGTAGAACTTTCGTACATTACTGGTTTCAACAAACAGGCCATTCCTACTAAGGCTAGGCCCATTCAAATGAAGCAAGAAATAATGAAAATCTGTAAAAACAAGATAAACCATTTACTAAAAAATGTGATTATCAGGACCTCAAATTATCCTTGGAGTTACTCTGCCTATTATGTAAATAAAAGTGTAGAAAAGGAGCGAGGAACTCCCAGGCTCGTAATAAATTACAAGCATTTAAATGCGGTTTTAAAATGGATCAGACATCGGATTCCTAACAAAAGGGATCTTTTAAAAAGAACTTTCAAAGTCAACCTTTACAGTAAGTTTGATATAAAGTCAGGATTTTGGCAAATTCAAATTGCTGAAAAGGATAAATACAGGACTACCTTCAATGTCTCTTTTGGACATTATGTATGGAATGTCTTACCATTTGGTCTTAAAAAT
>NW_025833780.1:0-1605 GCF_002878395.1 Capsicum annuum
TATATTTTTCCCATATTGTAGATAAAAATTGTGCTCAATCAGATTGTAGATTCGGATTTCAATTATTCTCAAATTGAAAGTATACGTCTTTGACAGTCTTTGCCAGTTGCTCTGATTTTCGTCGGTTGCCGCTGATCATTCGTCTTCCTCATCGTCAGGTAAGTTTCATTATTGTTGTATTTTTTTTCAATGAAACAATTGACGATTAAGAAAGATTTGGATTGCCAAATATATATTGAAAAAGACTCAACTGTATACATAATAATTTAATCTGGAACTAGTTCGAAGGTTAATTTCGACCTGTTGAATACACAATTTGAAATACTATTCTCTATATTTGAAGTTTTTGAACTTTAGGTGGCCTATTCTTAGTTTAGTTTAAAAAAGTATTGGTATTTGAATTTTTATTTTATAGGTCATGTGCAGTATATGTATTTTTTTTATGTACATATGATTATGCTAATATATTTTTTTAGAGGATAACATATATATATTTTATTATTTTTTAATATTCCCGATATGTATTATATATTTTTTGATTTAGTTATATGTATGTATGTGTGTGTGCGTGTATATATATATAGTTGTATTTGTTACCGTTTAAGATATTCATTTTATATTTTATTATTTTATATGTGTCACATTTGTATTTCGCAAATACATATGAAGATATATAGTATACTTATGTTTGTCACTGTTTAATATGAATCTGATATGCATTTCATAATACATATCAGAGTCATATTTTGTATTTCTTGTATGGTAATATACATATGGATCAAACATAATTTTATAAATACATATTCAGAGCTATATGTATTATTTTTTTTATAATGTAATATGTATTATGTAAAAGAAAACATATGTAGACTATGTATTTTGTATTAATTTTTGTGAAAAGTAAATGTAATATAGATTTATGTCATTATTTTGTTCTATAGATGCCGCATGATCATATTCATGGCAAGAGTACTTCCAAGATTTGCACCACATATAGGATATCACACAATGATATTGAAGAACATATTAAGGCGATGTTTTCAAAGGAGCAGTACAAGATTTTTTGTCATAAGAATATTTGCAGTGTCTGCATAAAGAAAAAGAAATGTGTAGTTCAAGCGCAATTAGACAAATGTATTACGTCCCAAATGTATTATACATTGTTTTGGGTATGTGCATGTATTTGTTTTTACAAATATATATGCATATTCATATGTATTTTTGTACGGTGTTGAATTTGTCTTTGAATTATTTTATGTCATTCTAGAGGGTAACATATGTATGTCTTTATATTTTTTACTATTTAAGATATATGTTTAAGATATATATTATGTATTTTCTGATTACCTCTCTCTATATGTATATAGTTGTCCGTTTTGTTAAAGAGATTTGTGTCCTATATGTGTATGTATTTGTCCCTTCGAAGTCCAATTTTATTCATTTTTAGCTCACACTTTACTACGCACCCTCACCTAAGTGATAATCCCTCCACAAAATAACAAAACAATAACCTCTAACTAATTTGATCTTATCCTAACAACCTATCCAATCAAATTAAACCACCTCACTACCCTACCCCTCACCCCACTCACGTGTCCCATACAC
>NW_025833781.1:0-2166 GCF_002878395.1 Capsicum annuum
AGAGGTAAAATAATGGTGTAAAAATAGAAAAGAAAGATTCAAACACGTGTGTGTAGAGTTAATGGACGAAAAATGCTACTTTTGCTATAAAATGTAATTTTGTGAAAATATGGCTATTTCTTTTAATTATGATTTTAAGTTTGTCAGTTCCTGTAATTTTTTCATGAAAAATTTGTGTAGATTCAAATTGTATATAAAGACATATATAAGAATGAAGTGATGTCATGATTGACACATAAATTATCTAGAGAAATATCCAGTAAGCCTAATTTGTTGTATTTGACCGCTAAGTATCAATTTTCATGAGCTTTGCACTGATACAGATCCATGAACTGAAGGAGGGTTATATTTGTTTGTATTTGTACTAATGCAAATTCATTAACTGAGGGAGGGTTATATTTATTTGTATTTGCACTAATACATATCCAATTTTCATGAGTATGCACTGATAAATATTCAGTGGCTTAATCTCGTTAGAAAAATTTGAATCACAGAATTGAAGAGGATATATTTGTTTGTGTCTTTTTTGTGGGTTGAATCGAATCAGAAGAGTTAATTAGTGTATGTTTTATTTTTTCAAAATGAGGCATTTAACGTTGATTTGAACTTTTCTATTAAAGAAAGGGTACATATGAAAAGCTTCTTAATAATGAGGATAAATTTGACCCCGAAAATATGACACTGAGGGTTAACTTGCCTCCAAAGTATGACATATGACATATTTAACTGATTTTCTAAAGTAGAAGGATAATTTTTTCCCCAAAATATGACAATGAGATTAAATTTAATCCAAAAATATGTAAGACCCTTACGGTCATTTTTATATATTTTCATATAATTTTAGTACTATCTAAATGTATAATTGATTATTTAATTTAATTTGACATTTGGTAGAAATATAATTTAGTACCCTTCTAGAATATTTTCAATATTAGTAAAATTCTTTAAGTGATGATATATTTATATCACTTTATAATATACTTTTATGATTTATTAATATTTTAAGAGGAGATAGTAACTTTAGAAATGTTAAAATATTATTATTATTATATAATAGAGATTTTGTTAGAAATAATTTTTTAATTAATTATGGTATATTCAAAATATTATAATTATTTTATCACGAATTTATGCAATACCAGAGTATATACATAATAGGATTAGATTTATATATGTGTGTGGTGCAGATTTATTTATTCATGGTTAAGGGTGGCCACATATGTTTAACAAGTGTCAAACAATGGCTAGTCCTTAGTGCATTAGGATATCTTGTGACTTTGTTTTTTTAAATCTTTCGAGCATTTATATATATAGATACTACAAATGAAATCTCATATAAAACTTTGGTTCTTCTCAATAAAAATAGTACTAAGATATGTTGTTGTTGTGTGTAAGGGGTAGGATCATCGATCCTTAAGTGTTCTTTTTTCACCATCTCCTTATCTTTCCATTCATGGTTGGTCCAGTGGTGGAACCAGGATTTTGGTTAAGGGTGTTCATATTTTTAGAAAAAGAAGCGGGTCATACAAAAATATTGTAAACCGTATATTAAAGAAGAAGAATCTTTGAACCAAACTAATCATAAAAAAGACATATAGGATAACAAGTTAAAATATATAATATAAAAAATGTCAACAAAGCAAATTCTATTAATAAAAGCTTGATTAGAAAATATAATTACAAGTGCATTCGGCGACGCTTTATCCCTTGAAATATTTCTATAATACACTCATTAGAAATATTTTTTAATACCCTTTTTTCTACATAAGGCACTATGCAACCATCTAAGAATTCATCATCCATTTGATTCCGCAAATCATTCTTGATATACTTCATTGCGGAAAAAGCTCTTTCAACTGATGTAGTGGCAACGGGTAGAAGAAAAGTAAACTTCACTAAAAGAAATACAAGAGGATAGGTTAAATGCTTTTTTGTCTCGGCCAACTTTCTTGAAAGTTCCCTAAGTCCGCCTAAGTTGGAGAATCTTTTATCAATATCACAAACATCAATAATATAATTAAAAAGTTGATTCTCAAGAACCCTTATGTTGAACTCATCAAAGTCATCAGGATATAATTTAGCCATCACCAATATCTTTTGGATGTCAAAACTAGAAAACGTATCAATTGGATTCAAGCAAGCTACACCATTAAGCAAATCAGTAGT
>NW_025833782.1:0-2735 GCF_002878395.1 Capsicum annuum
TAGGAAGACATGTTTTAGAATTTCCAGCAGATGATCTATGTGTTGCAACATATGTCTAAATCTATTTGATAAGATGTCGTCTGTTGCAGCAGATGTATTCTCTGTTGTGATATTTGAATCTAGTATTCCATTTCAATTAACATGTTCAAAATTAAGGATTAAATTATATTCATAGACAACATAAAATAAGTTGAAGCCTTCAAAAATTACATGAAATAACTCAACAAATAAATGAAATGTAAAAAAAATTATTATGGGTACAAATGATCTACTCTACAAATAAATCAACAAGTTAAACCAAGGAGGATAAGTTATTACATTGACGGACTCAAGCTATAAATATTTAATTAATATGGACAAGTTATTCTTCATCTGGTGTTACAAAATTCGATTTTGGTCATCGTGGATCTTTAATGTCGCTTGGATACGGCTTCTGAGCTTTCGCTTCTCCATATTTCCATAAAAGAGAGGCATGTCTTTTGCGGAGTAATCCAGCATCAAGTCCATCATTTGGTACTTGTAATCCATTGCTCAAATACTCGACGTAAGCGATAACAAAAGGTTCGCAATTCCTGCATTTTAAAAAAATAGATAATCCATATCTTGCAGTTCCTGCAAGCGTTGTGAAATTTATGCAATGAAACTAAATCATGACACTTATACTTACAGGATACCAATGGTTTGTTGAGCAATTCCTTCAACATATTGTACATAAAATGGATTGTCCATTTTAACCCGGTATGCTTCAATCGTCGACCAATTAGTATGAACCTTTTGGTCCAAAAAACCACTCATATCAAGGTAAGTAGACAATATTTTGGCTAGCTTTTGTATCTCAGACAAAGGCCCGCAATGTCTCCTTCGCGACATCGAGTCATAAACTCATATGTGCCTTTCTTTTAGAACGACGACAGCCAACACCCAATGGAATTCATCACCACAATTGATTGTGATGTACACTTCGTCGATCAAATGCCAAGGTAAGCCAGCCGAAATGCTAAACCCTTTGATGATGTTGATTAAACGCTCCTTATTTCGAAAAACTTTTGGTTGTTATTAACAATGCCTATCGTAGGCATATTGATGTAAACTTTGTACAAACAATTGTCTGTCGTGTATCTTATTGTTCTTGTGTTTGTAACTTGGCCTTCTTTCGAAGGTAGTAAAAAATGACATCGATGTGCTGCACATATTATCAAATATTTTGGATTACGTGATGAAAAAGTTAATATGCAGATATAATTAAATAAAGTATTAATTAATAGTAATATGTATGACATTTAAACCTCATCGTTCCAACAAGTTTGGGGCTGTGACATTAAATAGAACCAATTCTTCATTTCGGGATGTGCAACAACATATCAAAACCAAAACTCGATTCGTTCACTTAGTAGCGTTGGTCATTTTATTTTCTACATGATTATTTATATGTGTTAATGTCATGTTCTTACAACAAGAATAGTATAAACCAATATCTTTAAAAATTGATTTTTGTACCTGCCGGCATGATGCTTTAACAGCCCATCGGCAATCCATTCTGAATAGTTGTTGATCAACTGTGTTAGTTTTTTTGGAGCCTCGTTCGAAATGTTGACCCATTAAATGGGTAATTCTTCCGTTCTCCTGAACTGACAAGCTCCACTTTTTCGTCTTCTTTAGAAGCACTTGATGGATTATCAACTATGATATTATGCTCTTCAGTCGCGACTTCTACTGTGACATCCACCTGAAAATTCAGAATTGTCCATGCTAATTACAGATATACAACAAATTGTCCATCTATTGCAATAGAAGAGACTTATGTTGCAACAGATGGATCATCTGTTGGGATGAATTCAAACAGGTAAATCAGAGTAGTACAATAATTTCGAGCAGATAATCCATATGTTGCAACATAAGACTCATCTATTGCAACAGATAATGCATCTGATGCAACAGGTTAGACAACAGTTGCAACAGATGTATATATCTGTTTGAAAATTTTCAACAGATGCATCATCTGTTGAAACAGATATGTGACTGTTTGTTTGTTGGAACAGGTGATGTACATTCACCTTCTTCAGCTCATACTGCTCTCCCGTGGCCCTTGCACACTGAACATCGGTGCAAGACAAAGACAGAGGCATTGCAATTTTACTTTTTTCGATGATTGATGATGCCTTGAAAGTATCTTTCCTTCTCCTCTTAGCCGCCTTGATCTCTAGTAGAGTGTATGGATATGAAATTCTCTTTGATGGAATGACATCCCTCTTAGATGTCATTTTCTTTACAGAAGAAGTTAGTGCATTAATAGCATTAATCACGCCATTGTGTTTTGCCTTGCAGTCTTGACATTTACATGCAGAACATTCGTTAGATGTGCAAAATCTGGAGAAAAATCTGCACAACCAGTATGATCATAATCATAATGGCTTGTTGTTTCAAAAATGGTAAGAGGAGCATCAGTAGCCCCAACAGCAGCACTACTACCACCACCACTACGACTACCATCATCAACAGCAACAAGCCCACCCTCTAAAATTATTTTTCTTGTTATGATTGTTGCTCCAAAAAATTCTATTTTTATTCCATCAACGACCTTAGGGTCTGGTAAAGTTTGCACAGACCGTAAAGTAGGAAGAAATGGCATCTTCAACTCTCGGTTGGTCGGAACAAGCCACAAATGGACAATCTAAAATAAATCGGTACATATATTAGAATGATGATGAAATCATTTAAAATAATTATTAATTAAA
>NW_025833783.1:0-1318 GCF_002878395.1 Capsicum annuum
GTGTCAGACTTGTGATGTGTCGAGGATTCGATATTGTGGTTTTGTTGAGATTTCTCTATATTGTGGTCTTATGGACCGATTACCTTTTCCATATTTCCTTTTATGTGATATGACTAGGCTAATGTTGAGTCCATTCTTATCTTAGATTGAGTGTCATTGGTAGAAACCAGCTCTAAGGGTTAGCTTGGAGCTACTCGTAGCCTTAGGCACCGTGTGACGTCCCAAGAGACAATTTCGGGACATTAAACCACATTGGTAAAAATTAATTTTTAGTCCCGAATTCGTTCCTATATAAACCCCTCTCTATTTTCTTATTTGGGTTAATGGTTGTCCTCAGTCAAGAACCCCAATATAATTAAGGAATTTTGCTAGAGAAGGGATGGTTTTTCCCCAACCACATCGCACTAGGATTTTGGACTTCAATCACCAAACTTAAAGTTGTGAGAATTCTAGCTCAAGTTCTATTTTTCTTGTCATTCTCAAGTGGAGAAAAGTGGTGAAGTTGTCATTAATTCATCATCCCAGCTGACTGCCCGAAAAAAGTAAACTCAGCTACTAGATGTTGTTTATTTAAATTTCAGTACTTGTATATTTGAAATTTATTGTTTGTTTAGATAGTAATTCCCTTTTTGTATTGCTTTCTTATGCAATTTTTAATCGATTTTTTGAGTAAATGTTATGTCAATCCTTTAATGTCATGGTATTTGGTGTTTAAACATGATTTATTCTTTAATAATATTCTTGTTTAACAGATTATATGATTACAACATTATCATATTGACTATATTTTTTGTCCCTTTATCTCTGCTCTTTATTTTAAGCTAGCCTTTTAAATCTGTTACTATTTAAGTTGAGATTATTTTTCTTTGTTAAATTATTCCTGGCTTGGCTGAGTTTAAATGAGTCATACAGGTATGTGATTTGTCACGAGTTTTCTTGAGTTTACTTTGAGAGATTTGTGGTTAACTTAGTATAATATTTTACGTTCCTCTTACACAAAGATTTTTATTCATAGAGGAGACATGACTTGATTCTATATTTAGTTGAGCTCTGGATGAAGCTAAACACTAATTCATATTCTCTTTGGTTACTCCTAAATATGTTAGATCCTCATGACACTCCTTGGAGTTGAAGTCATGAATGTACATACCTTTGGTTCAGTTTGAGATCGCCTACTTTTTGTTTAGTGATTTAAATAATGCTATTTTTTGTATTTGAAACTAGTTTGACCTCTTTTCTTGAAAATCTTTCTTGGCTAAAAAACGTGAAACTTTTTTTTTTGAAATATAAAGAGCGTACCTTCTCTTTGAAAATTAAT
>NW_025833784.1:0-3823 GCF_002878395.1 Capsicum annuum
GGTCATCAATATCGATTCATCATCACAAACTACCTTAAGGAAGACATTCTATTAAATTATTCCCTATTCAATGAAGTCTTGCATCAAGTACTTCACACCTATATCGGTCTCGACATATATCTAAATATCACGAGATTTCGGGAAAACTTCACACTATCATGTCATTCCTCTCTTGCTAACCACTTAGCATGTATCAAAACTTAAAATAAATCAAAGAGCACTCACTTGGGAGATTTACCGCTATTTCGTCTCAACTTACTCACTAAGGTCTTTCGACAACCACTAGACATGTCCGGTTCTACACCTACTCGGGGATTCCATATTATTATTATGGCTCATTCCGCTCACTAAGGCATTTTATCAAACACTAGGTGTGCATGGACTAGCCCATAACTTTGGGTTTCCTCTTTAACATACTACAATGTCTCTCTATGCTTCACCTCAGCCTTTCATCCAATCTATGGGGTGCATACTCTGCTTATTCAACCATCTTTACACCCTAATATCATGAACACCTCACATAGACAGCAACTTTAAAAGAGCTCATCACAACATCACATAAATTCCACATAGTAGGGTCAAAGACCATAAATCTTGCAAACAATCATGAATCCAAACTCAACAATACAAGTAACATCAACTTCAACTCATACAAATCATGGAATATCACAAAACATAAAATCCTTAAGTTTAAAAAAGGGTACTTGAGCTTCTTGGATGAAAGAGACCCAAGAATCAACATCTATATACCTGGGAATTTCTTTTCTTGAAGGCTCTTGAAAGGAGTTCTTGATTTCTCTAGATCCTTCTTAATCTCTCTTGAATTTTATGAACGGAGAAGAGAGTATTTTAATTTTGGGAACCCTAATTTTTGGGTGGAAGAGAGAAAAATGAAGTTGAAGGCCCTTGGTCCAGTATTTATAGAGCTGGGGGAGGATGTGGAAAAGACTAAAATGCCCCTTCAAAATTTATCTAGAAAATTCCGATCGGGGCCTGTGACGGTCCGTCAGAGGGACTGACGGTCCACTAAGTCGTCCATCACTCAGGGTCCAGGAATAGGACATTCTGCCTCGGTCTGACGGGCCCCTTGACGGTCCGTCAACTTTTTGACGGTCCACCACTTTGGCCGTCACATGATGACCGAAAAAGAAAGCCACTGCCTTGGTCTGACGGGACACTTGACGGTCTACCAAGGACTTGGCGGTCCGTCAGATCGACCGTCAAACCTGCGATTCCGACAACGCTCGATAAAACAGCCATAACTTCTTCGTGTGATGTCGAATTTTGATGAAATTAGTATCGATGGAAAGCTTGTTCAATGCTCTACATGACTAAAAGTAGAAATTAAGAAAATCACACACGGTTCAAAGTGTTTCATACTTGGGAAGATACTTTTGAAACTTTTAGACTCAGATTTTCTGCTTTGCTGGATACGCTCTAAGGCTCAGACTAGAGAACTTTGCGAGGTGTTACAATACATGGAAGTGATGAGATGATAGCCACAATTGATGGGTGTTCCTTTTTATAAGTTTAGGTAACATTCTTTATGAACAAAGGACTGGAACTAATTAAGCAGTCATATTTATTTCCATAATTGGTAGCAGATTCAGATGACTATTCTTTTACCAGTGAAGGAATGTTGCAACCTTTTATCGTAATCCAGCATTCCAAGCATTTGCAGATATCTATCCTCCAGAACTTTAACTATATCTATGAACAAAATATTCTTTTTGTCCATATAAGAAGGAAAACACAGTATACCAATAATTGTGTTCTTCGGTGGCGCACAATCACAAACTTCAACAAACAGCAATCTTACTAAAAGAACAGTCACATCACTATTTGGCAGCTTGAATGCATATAAGATTATCTCTGGCAATTAGAAAGTTACAGTCGTACAAAATAAATTGAAGGAAGTAATTAACTATAAGATGTCAAAGAATCTTGATAACATATTCAGGCCAGCAAGCATTTAAATGATAGATTGCTTAAGTTTCTCGGCTAATAGATCAAATACAAAAGTAACTTACATGGTTTATCCCCCTCATGAAGAGCCAAAAGCTTCCCATGGTGATATATCATAGATGTATTAGCTAAAAGTTCAGAAGAAAGATTGGTGGTAGCTTCTAAAGTCTCTGTTAAATTACTTTTTTTCCCTTGGTCGTTCACCTCTTCACTCTTCGATATAATAAATATTTCAATTTTATTATAAACTCATCATAAAAGCATTACACAACATCAAATAATTTCGTTTTTTAAATAAAGTGCATAAAATCTCGTACTTGGTTATAGGAGTAGAAAATACCTTTTGGGCTCGTCACTTATTGAGTATATCCTTTCACCACCCATGACTTCACGAGCATTGTTTTTGGCATCGCCAACTTTTAAAGCCACCAGCAGATTAAAAAACAAATTAAACGGAAATAATTACTAACAAAATTGGGAAAACTGAGTGGAAGAACACGGTCCAAACTAAGACCGAAATGAGAAGAATAGAAAACGAAGATGACAATGGATATGGATGAAAATTCTACATAGCCAACCGTTCCGGTGGATAAATTTATGATTAAAATTTAATGACTTTAACCAACCACGTTGAAACCAAGATGATACTCTCACTTCTTCTGACCTATCCTACCTTTGGTGGATAAAATAACATGGTCAGTGATCGTGGTATTGGTGTCAGGTATCCGTTGGAGTTAGTCGAGGTCGAGAGAAATCTAGACAATATAGAAACTTATTTAAATACATGGAGAAGTAGGAAGAGGTTGGCCATTTTTTCTCCTCTCTCTCTGTGGCAGCAAAAACAATAGTCAATATCGTTTAGTTGCCTTTGCCTCTTCATCTTAGATCTTTTAATATAGAGGTGAGGAATTATTTTGATAACTGCATCTTAACAATTCTCCAGAAGCATAGCAAAAAACTTTATGTGTCCCCTATGGTTGTTTCCTAAAACAACAACAACAACAACATTGGCTATCTTCCTACTTCCTTATCAATCAGAAACTTGGTGAAATTCCATTTGTTGCTTGAACCGAGAAAACCACCTTTGCTTGATTTAAGGAATTGGTAAACAGGTGCTGTGTTAGGACCATTAACTCGCACCTAGTTTGGCTTTCAAGTTTGTTATTAGGTCAACATAAGTGCAATAAAACAATAAAAGATATTCTCAACAACCAGCTATAGATAGACTCTTCAAAATCTTGATATAGAAGACTGACTAATACATGGAATGCAAAAAGGTCATATAGCAGGATGGCTGCATCCAACTTCTGGTAGAAGGGCAGAAACATGTTCAATGATACAACACAATTGAAAAAAACTTGAATTGTTGCTTTTAAATTGAAATAACGAAAAAAGTTGATAAGTTCGATGTTCCAATACCAAACGAAAAAGAGAGAATATTTCCCAATACATTTGATCAGCTTTTTGGACATTTAACAAGATTTACTCTAGAAAAATGATAAAGTTTCAGTAGGATATAACTCTAACAATCATATATTTGTCCAGATGAAACATTCACCAATACAATTAAAAACATATACTGAGAACTAACTGATATCTGAATGCTAAGATGACCATATGGCAATAAGAAAGGATTCAAAGAGAACCAATGTCACATGGTATAGAAAATGAACAGAAGGTAAAAAGTAGACAACAAACACAAACGATTACTTAGGAAAAGTTTAGACACAAATGAAGATCAGATCCTCTCTGTAAGGTCGTTTCACCAGATAAATGGGTCAACTTACACGCAGTTCGACTATCCCACTTGATAACTATATCCTCCCACCAGTATATGTAAGTAATTCTTCAATAGGCA
>NW_025833785.1:0-1226 GCF_002878395.1 Capsicum annuum
CTCGCTACTAAAGGTGTTAAAATTTTTTGTCCCGGAAGTGGTAGTGGTAGTAAAAAGTGAATTACTAGCGGTAGAGGTACTTCAATTAGTAGATATACCCGTGTGCCTCCGGCACCACTTAGTCAACCTTTTGAGGAAAAAGTAGGCGTACCTTTAGGTGTAGGTGCCCACGATATGGATTATGTAGAAGCTCAGGAAAATTACGGTATAGAAGAAAAAAGTGAAGTAGATGTGGTTAATTTAGACTAAGATGATGAAAATATTAGTGAGACACTCGCAATAGAAAATGTTAACGCTAGATCTGAATTGGTTAATCTCCCTCCCCTTCCTCCCCGTGCCCCAAGAGCTCGTAAAACAACTAGTTTTGCATGGCAATTTTTTGAACGCATATCAGATACTGAGGTGCAATGCAATATTTGTCAACAAATATATAAGCATAAAAGTAGAGGTAAGAAAGGGGTACGGGTACGTTAATGAGACATATAGGTGATGCTCACGAAAGAGAGTTAAATATTGCACGAGATGGTGCTGATGTTGGTGGGCCAACGCAAACTACAATGGACCCAGCAGCCGATCAGGTAATGAAGAAGTATAATAAATTGAGGGACCGGGAAGAAATAGCTAAAATGATAGTTGTGGGTTGTTTGCTTTAGTTTTCCTTCTTCTGATTCCTTTATTCATTATATTAAAGCAATTTATAATCCTATGTTTAATGGTATTCCTAGAAGTACTTGTCGGGCCGATATTTTTAGACTTCATTCACAATATTATTTTTATTTATCAACATTGTTGAAATTTATTCAATTTAGAATGTCCCTAATTTCTGATCTTGGGCATGCTGTAAATAAAAATGATTATTTAACTATTACTTGTTTCTGGATAGATAGTAATTTTACTATGCAAAAACGTATTCTTACTTTTTTATATGATGAAGATTGTAAACATATTGGAGATTTTATTGCTGATTCGATTGCTAAAGTTGCAGAATTTTATGGTATCGAAAATAAAATCTTATGTATTGCTTTTGATAATGCTTCTAACAACAAGACTGCTATAACAAAATTAAAATCTAAGCTATCTTCGCCGTTATCTGAAATTTTTCATATTAAATGTGCATGTCATATATAATTTAATTATAAGAGATGATCTTGAGTTTTTTGAGTTTTATATTGAAAAAAATCGGTTTGCCGTTGGTTTTATACAAGGAAATAATTGTAGAAGTAGAA
>NW_025833786.1:0-2809 GCF_002878395.1 Capsicum annuum
CCCCAAAGGATAATAGATTGAATTAGACAAGCATATATTTTCTTCAATATATAAATATGGTTCATCTATAATTGAATCAGAGTCAATAGATGCAGGGCAGGTTTTCTAATGGGCCCAAAACCCCGCTCGGGTATTGGGTCATCCTAGGCTCATGCCTAAAATAGGGGTTTGGTTTCGTTCTATCCTAGGTGTCTATTTTAGGTTTGAACACTGGTTCTCAAGCGGACAACTTGAGTTTTAAAATACGAACAACCATTAAACGACTCACGTGCTAATAAGCCGTTCGTATTTCCAACACATTATTGGAATTGAACAATAGGAGTTGGGACATCCACGAAACCCCAAAACAGTTTAAATAATACAGAAATATGCCATGAGATGCGATAGTTAAACTTTACAGAATCGAAACACATAAACAGTTAATCAAAAGATGAAATCAAATATTTGGTTAGAACCTAGTTAAAAATCCCCAGCAGAGTCGCCATTTCTGTTTTACGGAGAAATTTTTGACTTTTTGAAAGTGAGTCGCCACTTAATTTTAAAAAGGAATTAAGAAACCTTTATAAAATTACTTAAAACAGTTCAAAACAGGAAAATCATTTTATGTTAGATATTCCGAGTAAGTGTTTCCTATTAACATTTTAGGTATTAACATTTTAGGAAGGTGTTAGGCACCTAAAACACCCGCTAACTCACGGTTATCCGGACTGTTTTAAAACTTTTTTGACTAACTTTGAAAAAAAGAAAAAGTTGATTTTTGAAAAATGAAAAAGCTATTTTAGAAATATTTTGGTGTTTTAGGCAAAACTAGTGTTTTAGAGACTTAACTAAGGATTTAATTAGGTTTGCAAAGCACATAATGAAAACAAACATAAAGAAAGGGAGGAAGTAAGGGATTTAGGCCATTGGCCCAAACCAACAAAACCTGTCCTAATTCTATGTTCTCGAGCCTTCGGCCCATTTCACCTGTCCTAATTCTATGTTCTCAGGCCTTTGGCTCGAGTCTTTATTTCACCTGTATTAAGTACAACTTTGGCTTCGAGGCCCAAAATACATGAATAATGCAATAGATAAATAAATAAAATAAATAAAGACGACAGGTAAAATATGGACGAATGAACAAAAAAAGACTTTTTAATCCCTTTGTCGCTTTACAGATGGGATTTTAACTCATTCTTCTTCTCTTGAATCGTTGTATTCATACACCACAGGGTCACTTTTAGGCCATCGGACTTGACTCAGTGAGATGGGCCTCATTGGCCCAATGAGGGATGCAAAGGAAAGAGACCACTTGGACTCCAAAGTGGATTCATGTAAAACAAGAAAAATAAAGAATGTTAAGACATGATCAACTAAGCAATAAAAGAAAATGGAATTAAAGAATGTAAACACAAAAATCAAATTAAGGAAATAAGTAAGATACGTGGCATATGAGCATTTGAAGAAAGAAAGCATAGAGCGGACTAACTTATTCTCGGTCACGGCAAAAAGCAAAAATGTAAGAAAGACTAATAAGAAAGAATGGGGGTGCGTTCATATAGTCAAACAACATGCTAAGTAAATGATGTCTTGATGTAAAATTTATTTGCACTCAGGTATAAATGAAATTCTTGATACCCAAGAGCGTATGATGAGTGACAACGTAGATCGTGCATAACATACTGTAAGTTTATTTTAATGATTTCATGATTAGAATAACATTTGCTTCATGTTCAATCAATCCAAACAACACCAGTAGAAGAAAACTACTTCAAGATTCTATCGAGCTAAACGTATGGTTATAGTATGGACGAGGCTTTGAATACTCACCAAGACGTTAACACATAAAGATTACATGTTATTCAATTTTATCAAAAAGGTAAACATCAAGAAGCCAAAGCATAAGGAACACAACAGTAGCCTGGAGAACGAGAGAGGTGCCCAATGTTTGACTCATGAGTCACAACAATAGCTATAAAGCTAGCCCTTTCGAAGGAACCAATTTCCTTCTAAATTTTGAGCTTCTTCGGTCACTCAAAACAATAACCTCGACAATGAAAACATATTAATTGCACTTGACCACAAGAAATAATATTTGAATCTCAAAGAGTGCTTAAATAACCTGTAGCATTAAGTTCTAGCAGCAGGTATTTGAGGATGGAGACAAACAATTGTGATGCTTTGTCGCATCCTTAATCCTATGTTGAAAGTAAAATGAATGCGACTTCATCCCTACCTTCTTGATTATTGCTGACCAATAAAGATCCTTGGGAATCCTTAGCCTGAGTATAGACTATACGCAGTACAATAACCAAAAAATTAAGCTAACTTTTCTGAACAAACATACTCAAATGTCTAGCATCCCAAAATATGGCTATGTTCATCCTTCTAATGTGTTTTCCTACTGAGGATGAACCTAAAGAAAGAATGGGAATCAAAATTCAGGATTTTGAGACAAGACGAAAGACGTAACCCACTAAACCAAAGGGAAACGTAGCAAAGTCTACTATCCTCATCCTCACGCTCTTTTCGACAAACCCAAAATGATAAGCTTTTGGTAGCCGATATGATCACCGAGGAATCACAGGATTTTCTAGCATATCTTGGGCCTTACTCATTGTCCTTTTGGCATATGAGAAGCCAAAGAAAACTTAAGAGGTAGCTCTGCTAGTAGTGTTACCAGCTAAATAGAAAAATACACGATCCAAAAACTACGTCAAATAGTCACGAGGAACGAGTCGACACATCATTCCAATCCTCTCCCCTCATTCAAACGACATGGCCATTGAGAGATCCTCGGATTTTGCATTAAATTCTTTAGACTACAACA
>NW_025833787.1:0-1870 GCF_002878395.1 Capsicum annuum
CCCATGGATTTCCAACTAAGGGCATCTGCTACTACATTAGCCTTGCCGGGATGATATAGCACACTCATATCATAATCTTTCAACAGTTCTAACCATTGTCTCTGCCTAAGATTCAACTCCTTTTGGGTGAATACATACTGCTAGATCTTATGGTCCGCGAAGACTTGACATGGACACCATACAAATAATGTCTCCAGATTTTCAAAGCAAAAACCACAGCAGATAATTCAAGGTCATGGGTAGGATAATTCTTCTCGTGAGGCTTTAGCTGCCTGGAAGCATAAGCTATAACCTTGCCCTTTTGCATCAATACATAACCCAAACCGACTCTGGAAGCATCGCAATACACCACAAAACCATTAACACCATCAGGCAAAGTCAACAAGTGGCTGAAGTGACTCGAGTCTTCAACTCCTGAAAACTCTTCTCGGAAGATTCGGACCACAGGAACTTCACTTTAATTTTGGGTCAAACGGGTCATAGGAGATGTAATATATGAAAACCCTTCAACAAAATGACTATAATAACCAGCTAGACCCAAGAAACTTTGGATATCAGAAGGAGAAATAGGTCTAGGCCAACTCTTTATAGCCTTTATCTTTTGAGGATAAACTCTAATACCTTCGGAAGAAACAATATGACCCAAGAAGGCTACAGAGTTCAGCCAGAACTCACACTTACTGAACTTAGCATACAACCGATGAGTTCGAAGAGTTTCCAACATGATTCGAAGATGATCCGTATGATCACCCTTACTTCGGGAGTAAATAAGAATATCATCAAGGAATACTATTACAAATAAATCTAGATATGGCCGGAATACACGGTTCATAAGATCCATGAAAGCTGCTGGAGCATTATTTAACCTAAAAGACATCACTAAAAATTCAAAATAATCGTAACGAGTTCGAAAGGCTGTCGTGGGGATATCACATTCCCTAACCTTAAGTTGGTGATAACCGGATCTGAAGTCTATCTTCGAAAAGTAGCTCGCACCTTGAAATTGATCAAATAAATCATCAATTCGAGGAAGCAGATATTTATTCTTGATAGTAACCCTATTAAGCTACTGGTAATCAATACACATCCACAAAGAACCATCTTTCTTATGCACAAACAGGACAGGTGTACCCCACGGGGACACACTAGGTCTAATAAAGCTTTTGTCTAAAAGATCTTTTAATTGCTCCTTCAACTTTTTAAGTTTCGCGGGAGCCATGCAATACGGAGGAATGGAAATAGGCTTAATATCAGAAAGAAGGTCAATCCCAAACTTTATCTCTCTATCAAGAGGTACTCCAGGGAGATCTTCCAAAAAGATATCAAGAAACTCATTAACAATATTAATTGATTAAATGGTCGGGGTTTCAGACTTAGTGTCTTTAACCCAAACCAAATGGTGGATGCAACCCTTGGAAATCAACTTTCTAGCTTTGAGATAGGATATGAAACGACCCATAGGAATCACAGAACTCCCGGACCATTCAAGGATAGGTTCATCAGGAAACTGAAACTTGACCACACGGGCACGACAATCAATAGACGCATAGCATGAGTAAAGACCATCCATACCTAGAATGATATCAAAGTCAACCATATCTAGCTTAATCAAATCAGCATACATAACCCAATGAAAGACAGTAATGGGACATTTCTTATACACTCGCTTAGCAATGATAGACTCTCCTACCGGAGTAGAAACCAAAATAGGCTCAGAAATTAGTTCAGGATCCATTTTAAAATTTACAGCAACCAGAGGTATTACATAAGAAAAACTCAAACCGGGGTCCATCAACACATAGACATCAAAATAAAAAACCCAGAGCATACCAGTGACAACATCGGGAGAGTTCTCCTGCTCCTGATGAGG
>NW_025833788.1:0-1040 GCF_002878395.1 Capsicum annuum
TGTTTGTTATCTTGTTTCTCTTAGGCTTTATCTTTTTTGGTTATTCCCTTAGCAATCACCGTAAGTGTTTGGTGTTATTATTGCGGGTGTTAGGGGTGTTATCATTTGATACATGATTTGGTTCCTTTTTCTTGTAATCTCATATGTCAAACTATCTATCTTACTTTATTTCATTTATTTGTTATCTTGTTTCTCTTAGTCTTCATCTCTTTAGGTTATTCCTCTATCATTTGGTATCAGAGCCATGTATTAGAGTTTTTCCCACAACTCTAAGTCTTGGATCAAAAAAATCAATAAAAAAAAAGAAATTTCAAATCTGAAAATTTAAAAAAAAAAAAAAAAGGTTGTTATCCCATTTTTATCCCTAGGCCAAAATTTTAGGTCCTAGATTTTTGTGTCTTTTATTGTTTCTAGTGTTAGATTCTTGTTCCCTAATACTATTAGAGTCTAGAAATTAAAAAATCACAAACTAAAGAAGTGTCAAAAATAAAAAATTCCAAAAAAGTACTATTTTCGTTTTTGATCCTAGGTCAAAAATTGAGTTTTTGATTTTGTATTTTTGTTGCGTTTTTAGTGCTAGATTTGTGTTCTCAAGGACAATAGGAGACAAGATCATGAATTTGAGCTATTTCTAGGTTGTTTTGAGTCATCCACCATTTTTAAACTTGAAGTTGAAGAAACTTGAAAGGTGGATCTCGAAATTAGAGCATTTTTGTGAGATTTGTGGCTTGAAAATGTGATATTGGTGTTCAGGAGTTCAAAGTTTTCTTGAATATTAAAAAATCATTCAATTTGGAGTTCATTTGGGTTAGGTTCCATTTTTGAATGTTCTTGGTGTTCTTCATGTTCTTCGTATGTCCTTAAAGAAGGACATTAAAAAAGTGGTGGTTTGATCGAAAAAGAAGAGGAAATAGAGAGTGGTCCTTATTTGTACAAAGGATATTCCAAGATTATTCCAAAACTTTCAAAGAAAGAAAGAGTCCAAAAACATCAAAAAAAGGAATATTCTCAAAGAAGAGGCCAAGGGAAAGTACAAGGGG
>NW_025833789.1:0-1795 GCF_002878395.1 Capsicum annuum
CAAGCTATTCTCTGTGGGATCGATACCCAACCCAGGTTGGGTTCTATATTTGCTAACGACCGCTTTACACTCCCACGAGAGCTGTAGATTGAGCGTTATCAAATCACAACATCAGAAGCATCTGGCTCAGGTCTGGCTGGTATAGCATAACACTATCCACGACTATCAACTGGTTGAGTAGCCCCACAACCACCACCATGGGCTCTACCATCTCTACCTCTCACACGTTTGGTAGAACCCTTACCTCTAACAGATGAAATAGGAGTAGCTGTAAACACATGGATAGAATAGTCCTTGGCCACATGGCTAATCTCATCACAAATATAGTAACCTCGACGACCAATCTCAATAGGAGAATGTACAACTAGACTCAAACGGCCACCTTGAATCGCTAAACTAGCAGATCCACCACCTGAACTCTATAAAGTCACTTGTACTATCCTACCATGGAATCCACGAGAACCTCTAAAATCTCTGCCTCAAGAGGTTTGACTCCTAAACTCACCAAAATATAGCACCTTCTTGGTGCCTCCTTGAGATGCACTAATAATACCCTCTATCATCTTAGAATAATCTACAATACTCTAAAGAGGAACCCCAAGCAAAACCGTCTGAGACGTAGCCAATTGAAGTGAGACGTCCAGACCCTTTACAAGCTTCTGAATCTTCTCAAACTTAGTGGAAATACTATTATGGAAATATCTGGATAGGGTATAGAAATATGCCTCATACTCAGCAACTTTTATGGAGCCCTTCTCCAAATGATCAAACTTATCCCACATAAGATCTCTCAATTGAATGGCATAAATTTCTCTAGAAATGCATCAACAAACTGATCCCATGACAACTTAGGAGCAAATGATATCCACTAATCTCTCACAACATCTCTTAATTGATATGTAGTATAAGCCACACCATCCGTATAGAAAGAGTGAAACACAACTCAGAACACAAGGTATGAAAGAATTAGCACGATAAGGAATAAAATAAGTGAGGTTTACTAAAGACATCCTATAGCCTCTCGAAGATTGATACGAACGTCTATGTATTGATCTGCAAGACTCTATTAGACATTTCATTCTTACACTATTGAGACCAATGAAACTTGGCTGCTCTGATACCAATTTTTCATGACCCAAAAACGAAGGTCATGATGACACTTTTTGCAACGTACCTTGACAAGTAAGCCTATTATCTAAATCGATACAAAAGGAGAAAGTACAAAAATATTCCAATTTAAGGCTCCTAGAATGAAGCCGAACCTTATAAGTAATCATAACAATGCGGAAAGAACTTGTCTAAAATACTAATCATGCCCAAAACTAGTTGTCAATAGTGTATGAACTACTAATACAATCCAGAAGTCAAATAGATTAGAAAAATAACCACAAAGGAATAATATTTGTCTCCGAATACCAATAAATACATAACTACTATAGAAAGATAGAGGTGAACTTGCATAAATGTCCAACCGCTACCTTGGAAGTTCCAGCAATCGCCCGAGTCAAGCAAGCTGAGGTGCACTAGAGCTAGGACCTGCACCGAAATGGCGCAGTAGACATGAGTACAATCCACTTGTACTCAGTAGGTATCATAGACCGACCAAGAAAAGTAGTAAATAAAGCATACAAAATATAGACTAAGGGAACATCACCTACAGTCAGAAAATGTCCCACAACGGTAGCCCATACCACTTGCACTAGCAGTTCTAATATATCACATACACACCAAGATAGAACACGAGTATGCATTATATCATAATTAAGTAGAACAGGGGGAAACATGCATATACAAG
>NW_025833790.1:0-2408 GCF_002878395.1 Capsicum annuum
CTCCTAATAACCTACAACACTGAAGAGTCCTTTGCTAAAATCATAACCGAAGTTGGAAATGTATAACACCCCTAGTATTTGACACTAGCAAAATTTCTTGGCTTTAGACTTACTAGACTTTGTACGACTCAAGCGTACGATTCATACCCTTGGATACGGGTTAGGGGATGGCTTGATGGTTCACTCAAATATAGGATAGTAGAGTTGGCTTGGTTACTATCAAAGATATGACTCAACATTGTATGATTCATATTCTTGTATATAAGGGGTACAATGCCAAGTCGTATGGTGCTTTATTGGTTGGTCTTTTTGAAATTGTCAAAGATATAATTTGGGGTACCACTCGTACCCTAAGGTATGAGTTAGGTTGATGTAGTAATATTGGAAAAAATGTGGAAGGCCTTTGGGGGGTCTATAGTATGAATTAGGATACCACTCGTACCCTAGGGCACGAATAACATAGGTAAGTCGTACCCTTTAACTTGTCTTATTTTAAATTTTAATTCGGGGGTAGTCCAAATATTTTCCACCCCAAAACTATTATGTCTTCACGTTATAAAACCCTTGGTTTCCTCTCATAACACTTGTTAAAAGAATTGCAAAACTCCAAATTCATTCTTTAAAAACTCTCTTGAAGATTTGAGTCTAGGGATTCTACATGTGTTCTTCAAAGGGCTCAGCCGCTCAAGAGACAATTTACTCTTCGAAATCCTTGAGTATAAGGCATGTATTTATTCCAACATTATTAGTTCCAACTAATGGAAATATTTAATGTGTTTTAAATATTTATTTGTGAAATCATAAATGGTGGTTTTGAAGCAATGCTGAGGGTCTTGATGCATGTTGTTTGGTATTGGATTAAACTATGTTTTTACATATTTTTGGTAATGGTTTCTACATATGGGTTCTTTTTGGTTATGTTTTAATGAATGGGTCATGGATTACCTTAATTATTATGGTTTATACTTTGATTTTGGTCTTGATAAATTTCTGCCCTCAATATGTTCGATAAAATACCTAAAAGATTGTTTTTACTATATTATTGAACTTTCATTGGAACTATTGCATCGTATCATTTGGTAATGGAACCTTAAATTGATTTGATGGTTTTGAATGGTTTAAATGGTTTGAATGATATAAATACCTTAAATATTTGGAACGGTCTAAAATGGTTTAAATATTGTGAATAGTTTGGAATGGTTAAGGGGTAAGGCGTTTGTGGTTATAGTTTGTTTAAATGAAAACCTTGTGGAGCACATTGGAATCGCCCAAGTAACGGAAATGATGAAATTGGTTCAAATAATGGTTTTGGCTTAATTTAACATCCTTGTGGGGTACAATGGAATCCCCCAAGTAAACATGTTAAAGGAACACTTGTGGGGTACAGCAAAATTCCCCAAGATAATACAATAATTGCATACTTATGGTTGTATAGTTGAATCCCCAAGAAAACATAATTAACCACTTGAGGGATAAATGGGACTCCCCCAAGTTACCTTGGTAAAGGGGTACATGAGAATCTCTTTACCTTACAAGGTTTGGCAAAGGACAATACTTGTAAGTTATAGTCAGTATGATGATACCATTAATTATCAACTTGGTAAATAATAAATAAAATAATGTATTGGTTGGTTGGAGATAGTTTTAATTAGGCAATAATGGTGGGGTATGATAGAAAATCTTGAAATTGGGAGTTCCATAAAAGAACACTTCAAACTCATGTTTAACAACTGAGGAGTAGGGAATAGCGACCCTTTTATGATACTATTAGGTACGCGGGAATCCTCTAAGTATGTTTTACATATGTATCATAGAGGGTGAGGATACTTAATACCTTACTCTTATGGCATCTAGAGTTCATACGGCTTCACATATTGAGGCCCAATCAAGGGGTTACACTTGACCTATATAGCTCGTAGGTGATTATGGACAATTAAGCTACACATACCAAGGTTAATGATTTCAAATACATGCTAAACCCGATTTCGTCTAATGGAATGGTTATATATATGTATGCTTTGATATTGAAGTATACTCTGGAGTTAAAGGTGATAACTTATGCGCAGGGTTCTATACCTTACATCCATTGAAGAATACTACTCCATCCTATCATTGTAGCCAAACAACATTATTCCTAATAAAGAGTACTAGCGACATGACACAATGGTTTATGATCTATCAATCACAACATTCAAGCCTATCTTCAATACACCCACTTTATGGATCTCCCCACCAAAAACCAAGCAACCTTAATCAATATCACAAGGATTTTCAACATATATTCCCCTCATAAATATTTCGCATAACAAAAGTTGTATATCACTCATCCCGCTTCATCTTTAACCTTAGTTTGAGCAGCCACACAAAAATTTTATAGTAAAGATCAACCACCCTCTAATCTAGCACAT
>NW_025833791.1:0-1986 GCF_002878395.1 Capsicum annuum
AGTGGGGAGATCTATAAAATAGGTATAGTAGAGATAGGCTTGAATGTGTGATTGATGAATACACAAACCAATGTGCTATGTGGTAAGTTTCCACGACCCGACACAAGGCTATGGCTAGGTGGGCATCCCAAACCACAAAGGTTCGAGATACCTCTGCAACTCCCTAACCCACTAGTGACATTGTTTGCTCTGGGCTCAGGCCCGCAAGGCTTTAAAGCATGTCACTGAGGAGTAAGGATTTCTTACTTATATACCTAGTATCCCTCCTGTGTTTTCCCGATATAGGACTCCTTCCTAAGTTGGGGTATTACATATACCCCTCTTATAGACTCAGCATCCTCGCTGAGGTTTGTCTTACTGAATAGGATTTGCCTACACTTAGGACAGAGGTTTTCCCTGCCTCATTGGGATTTACCTATACTCAATTTGAACTCTAGCCCACATTGACAGGGATGACACAGGAGCGGCTCTAATTCTATTCTATTTTGACTTGACCCAAGGCCATGGCTGCAGTGGGCATCCCAAACTATAAAGGTTCGAGATACCCCTTCAACTCCCCAACCCACTAGTGATATTATCCGCTCTAAGCCTAGGCGCACACGGCTTTAAAATGTGTCACTAGGGAGTAAGACTTTTTTATTTATATACCCAGTATCTCTCCTGTGTTTTGCTGATATGGGACTCCTTCCAAAGTTAGGGTGTTACATTAGTATTCCTTTATAAACTGAATATTGTTTGACAATAGTGATAAGGCGAAGTAATATTCTTAAAGGGATATAGAGTATAGGGTCCCATAGCTTAATCTAGCACTATTTTACTTTGTATTAGGCTTCAACATGGAAGTACTATACAGTGGGACTCAGACTTTTATATTTAGGAGTGTTGTGGGGGAATTATAATTTGGAAATGATGAAGTGCGTAATTGAAGTGTTTAATTCATTACATAGAGCATAGTCGAGTAATGTTACTAAATTTAAGGTCTATTTTTGTGTCATGTAAGGTGGAGGATACCTCTATTCTTATGTCCCAAAAAAACCTTATTTCATGTAAGGTATCACATAAATCAACACATATGATCACCAAATAAACTAATGCCTTATGTTTTGTTGATTATGGTCCATAGAACTCATGTACAGGGTCATCTCTATGAGAATTCTCATTAACTTACGCTTCTTGCTAACACGATTTACTTGGTGATATCATGGAACCCTTTTCTTTTGATTCCTATGAAATTCATGCTAAGGGAAAATTTCTAATATGAGGTTACGTCCTTTATTCCATACTTCTATAGCTTCAACAATTTCCTACCCATCATTCTAGGATGAATGATTCCAAGGGAAAGATAATGTAACACCCCACATTTTTGGGCTAGAATTTGAACCATAATTTCTCTGTATATAGACCCAAACCTAATGATTCTATGTTAGTATAAGTGTGATGATCAATTCTATATTGTGGTAAAAACTTTGGAGATGAATTGAGATAGTAAAATTATCCTAATTCAAAGTCGAGTTGAGAACTTTTTTACCGATTGTGTTTTAGTTGAGATTCCAACTTGGGTAAACTTTCAATGACTATTGCTCCCATAATATAATGATTTATATGTACTAATATATATCAAATAAAATATGTTTGAGTCTTGTTTCCAGTGATCTAATTTCACCTAAGTTAAAAATAAGAGTAGAAAGTTATGCTCATTTTACTTTGGAGTGTCTGTCTATCGTAAGGTAATGACTAAGTTGATGAGCCATCAACTAGGTGATGTCTAAGGTTACGAGCTATCGCTAGGTGATGATCCATCAACCCAAGTCTTCACCCTTAACCAAAAATGTAAAAATCCAACTAGAGTTGATGACTACGGTGATTAGAAGTTATCAAACTGATGTCTTGTCAACCTAGTCATTAGTTGAAGAATTCCTGTGATGGTTAGGGTACTTTGGTCTTTTTCTCACTTTAAACACTACCTCCACGACATAAATCATACCT
>NW_025833792.1:0-1654 GCF_002878395.1 Capsicum annuum
CCATTATCCAGAAGATAATACTACAGCCACAAAATAATATTAAAAACTATATATCCGATATCATAGACATCACTCAACACTACGAACAAGAAACTTCAAACACTCATAAAGAACCCTTCCCTACTGTAACCAACGCACTCCCCTACTGTAACAGATGCATCCTCCACACCTTTCTATCAAGGGTCATGTCCTCTGTAAGCTGTAACTACTCCATATCATGCCTAATCACCTCCTCCAATATTTCTTCGACCTACCTCTACCCCTCTTAAAACCATTAATAGCCAGTGTCTCACACTTCCGCACTGCAACATTAGATCCCCTCCTCATCACGTGCCGAACCAATATAACCGCACTTCTCGCATCTTGTTCTCCACCAAAGCCACCTTCGTCTTCTCCCGAATAATCCCATTCCTCACCCTATCTTTTTTGGTATGGCCACACATCCATCGCAACATCCTCATCTCCGCCACCTTCAGCTTTTGGATATGGAAGTTCTTAATTGGCCAACACTCCGCTTCATATAATAACGCCGGATGGACAAACACTCTCTAGAGCTTACCTTTAAGCTTCGGAGAAACCTTCTTATCATACAAAACTCCCGAAGCGAGTCTCTATTTCAACCATCCTACCCCAATACGATGCGTGACATTCTCGTCAGTCTCACCACTACCCTGAATCATAAACCCCTGATACTTAAAACTCTCCCTCCTTTAAATGGCTTAAGAGTCCAGTTTCAAAACTACATTAGCCTCCTGCGACTCTTTATTAAACTTACTCTCTAAGTACTCCGTCTTGGTCCTGCTCAACAGAAATCCTTTAGACTCAAGGATTTGTCTCCAAATATCCAACTTATCATTAACTCCTCCTCGAGTCTCGTTAATCAGTACCACATCATCAACAAATAACATATACCAAGGCACCTCCCCTTGAATATGTCACGTCAAAACATCCATCACCAAGGCAAATAAAAAGAGGCTAAGAGTCGAACCTTGGTGCAAACCAATCAAAAGTGGAAAATGCTCTAAATAACCACCTACCATCCTCACATGAGTCTTTGATCCATTATACATGTCCTGAATCGACTTAATGTACGCTACAGGCACCCCTCTAGCCTTCAAGCTCCTCCACAGAATCTCCCTAGAAACTCTGTTATATGTTTTCTCAAGATCAATAAACATCATGTGCAAATTCTTCTTCCTCTCCCAAAACTGCTCCACTAATCTCCTCACAAGGTGAATGGACTCCATAGTCGAGCGACTTGGCATGAAACCGAACTAGTTCTCAGATATAGTCACGATCTTTCTCAACCTCAACTCTACCACCTTTTTCCAAACCTTCATAGTATGACTCAACAACTTGATACGTCTATAATTGTTACAACTCTGGATGTTTCCCTTGTTCTTATACAATGGAATCGTCGTACTCCACCTCCATGTTTCAAGCATCTTCGCCGCCCTAAAAATGATGTTAAACAACCTAGTCAACCACCAAACCTTCCCTGCCAGTACTTTTTCAAAAATCAACAGGAATCTCATCAGGCCCCGTCAACTTACCCCAACGCATCTTGCGAATAGCCCCCTGGACCTCCTCAACCTTGATACCCCTACAATAACCATAATCACGACACTTCTCAGATTTCTCCAAGTCCCCCAAC
>NW_025833793.1:0-1744 GCF_002878395.1 Capsicum annuum
TCCTGAAGCAAATTTTTACCATGAGGTCTCACCTCATAAGTCTCAAAACACAATACCAGAGAACGACATGATTTACTAAACAAGGCCTCATAAGGTGCTATCTCAAATTATAGCCGTTGTTATAAAAGAACTCTAGAAATGTTAAGTGTTGATCCCACTGTCCTTTAAAATCCATAACACAGGCTCGGAGCATATCCACGATAACCTGAATTATTCACTAGGACTGACCATCTATCTGTGGATGAAAGGTTGTACTCAAATCCACTCGAGTACCTAACTCTTCCTAAAATGCCCTCTAAAATCTTGAAGTAAATACAGAACCACTGTCTGATATGATAGAAACAGGCATCCTATGCAAACAAACTATCTCCTAAACATAAATTTGGGATAATTTCTCAGCACTGAAGGTTATTTAAATAGGAATAAAATATGCTGAATTGGTTAAACAATCCATATTAACTCAAAAATGATCATGACCACGGGGAGTACGAGATAAACTACTAATGAAATCTATCATAATCATTTCCTATTTCCACTCGAGAATGGGTAACCTCTGGGTCAATTCACCTTGACACTGATGCTCGACCTTAACTTGCTGAGAATATAGGAAATGAGCTACTAAGTCTGCCACATCTTTCTTCATCCTATACCACCAGTAATGCTATCTCAAATCTCTATATGTCTTAGCTGTATCGGGATTGATGGAATATCTAAAACTTTTATCCTCATGAAGAATCGACTGAATTAATTCATTAAGCCGGGAAACATAAATACGACCCAGGAATTTTAAAACACCTATCAGAATCCATAGTGTGCCTCACAAACTCACCACTAACCACCTAGTCAAGGAGAAAGAAAACTTTCTATCCTTATACTAACGATCATGAATCTGCTCAAATAGGGATGACCTCACCTCCACTCAAGCCAAAATACTTGCAGGATCCAAAATATTAAGGCAAACTATTAAATTGGCCAAGTACGTAATGTCTTATGCCATAGGCCTCTTAGAAACTGATATACATACCAAACTACCTATACTCAGTGCCTCGTGACTCTGGGCATCCGCTACCACAATTGCCTTACCTGGATGATATACAATGGAAACATCATAATCTTTTAACAACTCTATCTATCTACGTTATCAAGCATTAAATCTCACAGGGTCATACGATGCTAAAGGCTACGATAATTAGTGAAAATCTCACAATGCACACCATACAAATAATGCCTCCAAATCTTAAGCGCAAAAACTACCGCCGACAACTCCAAATCATGAGTGGGGTAGTTACGCTCATGCACCTTAAGCTATCTAGAAGCATAAGAAATAACATGACCCTACTTCATCAAAACACAACCAACACCAACACTAGACGCATCATAAAAGACGGTGAATCCCTCACCCTCAATAGCAAGAGATAACAGTAGCGCAGAAGTAAGACAATCGTGGAGCTTTCCAAAGCTCAACTCATGCTCATCGGACCATCGAAAAGGAACTTCCTTCTATGTCAATCTAGTTATAAGAGCTGAAAAAGTCACAAAATCTCAACAAAGCATCTGTAATAACCGACTAACCCAATGAAACTATGAACCTCCATCAGAGACATAGGCCTATCCTAATCATGAATCACCTCAATCTTAGTCGGGTCTACCATAATACTAGCCTTGGACACACATGTCTATGAAATGATACTGACTCAAGCCAAAACTCATACATAGAGAACTTGGCAAAAGGCATATGATCTCT
>NW_025833794.1:0-2030 GCF_002878395.1 Capsicum annuum
GCTTTATAATTGTTGAAAGTCAAATATTCTCAACCCCCTAGATGAAAGAAGAATATTTTCATAGAGTTTAATACAAGCCAAATGGTCTTCGGGTTGCTAAAGAGGATGCTTACGGGTCAAAAGACACTTGAAGACTTCTTGATGGCTATCAAAAGGCGTCCATTGGATGATTATGATGATCAAGGAGACTCAAGGGACGTTAGGGAGGCCAATGGAAGACAAAATGGGGCTAGAAAGCCCCCGGAAGAGGAAATGTGCCCCATCCGCTTTAGAGGTGCGCCCATCCCGCTCTAGATCCGCAAAAGAGGGTAAAAACAACCCATTATACCCTTGGATACGCCCCATGTGCACCCCATATGGTCCAGCATATAACCTAATGGGCTTCTATCTGTTTTTCTTTCCTAAATGGGTCACTTTTGGGCTCATATGATGTAATAACTTAGCCTAGGTTATTAATATGACTTCTCTTTCCTTTAGTAGGTAGTTTATTGATGAATTGTGAATATGAACACTTGTGAGAGTGTGAGGCAAGCGTGGAATCGCTTGTGTTGATACTTTGTTAAGAAACGTGGGTTGCTTGGGAATCGATTCCCTTGAGGTCTACATACGACTTAGGTGCTTTGTTTGGTATATTGATTGAGGGTTTGATATACCCTTTATTTGCTTTCAATTCCTTTCATTGTGTCTATCTTACTATCTTTTCGTTCTATCTTTATCTTCGTATTCGCGTCTTAGTTGTAGTTTTTGATTCTGTAGATAGTTCGTGTATTATTTGGTATCAGAGCTGAGCTTGATTTCATTCCCATGAAGTCAATTTTGGGTTTGTTATCTCGAAAATAAAAAAAAAGTGTGTCAAAAACATTTTTATGAAAACCCCCCAAAAAATTATTATGGTGTTGAGTCCTTCTTATTATTTCTATGCTAGATTTGTTCCATCTAGTGACATTTAGTTGGAACTTTGTCATTTAGTGTGTTTGGAAGTGAAATTGGAAGAACCCACCATTGTTGTCTTGAAATGGTGATCTTATGCATTGGTGATACCCCCCATATGCGCTAGGTTTGCTCCCGATCCGCTTCAGCTTGTTCCAAGTGTAGATCACCATTTTGAACACACTTTTTGCAAGGTTCCCTCAATCTAACTTCATTTCTTGATTCTTAACTTCATATTTCGATTATTAAACACTAATTAACAACTAATAATTGATCTATTAGTTGATTAATTAGTTCTAGAGTACGATTCTTTCTTGTCCATTCTTGTGTGCTTTTCTCTTTTGTTTTCGTTGAACCTTCTTGATTCAAGTACGTTAGTTGTTTTTGTGATTTTTATTGTCAATTTCAAACAAGAATCTATTCTGACTTCAAGCCGCAATTGGTACCAAGAATTCTCATTGGAGTACAAATGATCTATCAACGCTTGCAACGCCGATTGAGTGAACAACCAAATGTGTGAACTTTGAGAGCTTGTAAGGTTGATTTCTTAGCTTTAACTTATTTGTTTTTTTTTTTATAGAATTTATTTTGTTAGGTACGATGGCTGAGGAAGGTGAGATACCTAGTTTAGTTAATTCCATCATAGAGAAGCTTAATTCTATGGATAACCGATTAGGATCTCTTGAAGGGAGTGTGACTAATATGAATGGTAGGATGGGTAATAGAGAGTTCTCTCTCAAGGAATATGGACAATATGATAGATCGTCTAAGCTTCTCTACCTCCACCCTTCCCAATCCACCAAATATTCAAGCTCCCTTGAGTGGACATGCTCCAAATAAACTTCAAGGTAACCAAGCTAACTCTTGCACTCTAGTGAATGAGGCTAGTAGCCAACTAAGTGTGAATGATAGATTATATTTAGGCGAGCCTAATGTTACTTTACTTCAAGATGATAATGTATAAATTGAAAGTGTGGATACACTAGTTGATCCTAATGATGACAAAATTGACTCTTCTAGCAAGATCGATTTGTGTTCACCTAGTGTTGAAGTCATTGTGACGAGTGATAGTACATTGTTTTGTGAAAGTCATAAGGACC
>NW_025833795.1:0-1653 GCF_002878395.1 Capsicum annuum
ACTTGTTACTGGATGGATAGTAATTTTGTGATGCAAAAATGTATTCTTGCTTTTTTATATGATGAAGATCGTAAACATACTAGAGATTTTATTGCTAATTCTATTGTTAAAGTTGTCGAATTTTATGGTATCGAAAATAAAATCTTATGTATTGCTTTTGATAATGCTTCTAACAACAAAACTGTTATAACAAAATTTAAATCTAAGGTATCTCCGCCGTTACCTGAAATTTTTCATATTAAGTGTGCATGTCATATATATAATTTAATTGTAAAAGATGGTCTTGAGTTTTTTGAGCTTTATATTGAAAAAATCCGTCTTGGCGTTGGTTTTATTCAAGGAAATAATCGAAGAAAAAGAATTAGAGAATTTAAAGTTAAATGTCAAGAAAATAGACTTGCACCGATATTGATGCTTGAGGAAATTGATATTAGATGGAATTCTACGTATGATTTTTTTAAAAACTTGTTATAAATATAGAGTTCCTATTACATTAGCTTTTAACCAATATTGTGGTTCATTTGCTGATTGCATGCTACATGATTCTGATTGGGTTGTAATTAATGATCTTGTTAAGTTTTTAAAAAATATTTGTGTAGCTACGGTTGAATTTTTCGGTGCTTATTATCCTACTGTTTGTAATATTTTGGCATATATAGCCGATATTTCTGATTTGCTCAAAGAATATAAAAATAAAGAAGTTGTTGGTGTCATGTTTACTAAATTTAAAAAATATTTTGTCCTGATTCCCTCTATTTACTTGGTTGGTGCTATGCTAAATCCGTGCATGAAGTATAATACTATGTGTCACTTTAGTACTATTATTTATACCAACTTAGAAATAAATACTAACAATGATTCTGAACAAGTAAAACCTGATTTGTGGACGGCTATGAGTGATGCGAATGAATACATAGAAAAATTATATAATCACTATGCTGATTTAGTTAATTTAACCGTACCTACAAATATCACTTCAACTGTCGCTCCTCATCCTCTCGAGGAGCCATCATCTTCTAAAAGACCGGCATATAGTGATTTTCCTGATTCCTTTTATGATTTATCTTGTTGGAACAGTGTTGATGAGAGATCTTACACATCAACTTATTTGGAAGAGCTTAAATATTATCTTCGGTCGCCGCCAGAGGATCGCAGACGACGGATCAACAGGTTGGATTGGTGGAGGAGTAACGAAACACAATATCCTGTGCTTTCAAGATTAGCTAGAGATATCTTGAATGCTCCAAAGTCAACCGTTGCATCAGAGAGCGCCTTTAGTCAGGGACGACAACAGCTTGGAAATAACCGACACTCATTGGGAAGCAATGCAATGAATGTTCTAGTTTGCCTCAGAGATTGGATTAGAGCAGAAAGAAGAAACCAAGGAATAAAATCGGAGCCGAACGACGAGCAGAAACTTGAAGAAATTATGTCTTCACGTGAGAACTCAGCAGAATCAAGTCCAATGCATGGTCTTGCCCCCGTTGACTTTGACAATCCTACGCAAGTTCCCGTTAATATTAACATGAATGAGTTAGAAAAAATGATGCATAATTTGTAGATTTTTCATTCATGTAAATTATAAATTTTGGATCATTTTGCAATTAATAAAATTCAAGATTCATTCACTTCTTAGTCCTTACATTGTAATTT
>NW_025833796.1:0-1728 GCF_002878395.1 Capsicum annuum
TATGATGACATCTATGCTAGTTTTGGATTTGTATTATGTAGAGGTAGGGAACTTGTCGATTGGTCCATTTGCTTGAATGACAATGCTATATGGGTTTGGTGGACCTTAAGACTAATAATGGCACCATATTTGATGAGGTCACTTAAAGAGGTGATGAAACAATTGTGCTTTATGGTTCCTAAGTTACGGGTAGTCTTACCTTTTGGACTTAGAGATTCCATTAAAACCTTTGTAGTTTCTTTATCTCTTGAAGCTTGTCATAGACATTTTCTTTGTGACATTCTTACTAAGTTTTTCATGACTAACACAAAGGACTCATGGTTATATTTCAAGTATGTACCGC
Organism: Capsicum annuum; assembly: GCF_002878395.1. Classification (NCBI taxonomy): domain Eukaryota; kingdom Viridiplantae; phylum Streptophyta; class Magnoliopsida; order Solanales; family Solanaceae; genus Capsicum; species Capsicum annuum. The sequence goes on from NW_025833796.1 coordinate 344, forward strand.
CTTGGCATGATAATGTTATTAATTGTACTAACTCTCTAACCCTCATTCTATGAGGATGTTCTGCTTATTTGTCCTTTCTTTAGTCTTGCAAGGTGTGGATTCGAGGTTGAATTCTTTTCAAGAAGGGGAGGATGATACGAGCCAAATGGTCATCTTAGTCTTTGAAGACATCATTGGAGGCCAACACATAAAGAATCAAGACTTGGTCACCTCTAGGACACAAGAGCATGCATGGAAGACCCATTTTGAGTATGCCAGTAAAAAAATCGTGTGTGGAAGATTTCCTGGGGGCTTATATTTGATGCCAATTCGAGACTACAAGTTTGAAAGTGTGATCCCACGGTTTTGGAGCATTGAAGAAGCACCCTTCATTAAGGGTATTTTAGGGATTGCACATGTTAAAGAAACAACCCATGACCTCCTCTTTCATTAGGGTATTTTGGTCCATTATACTATGTAATAAGCTAGGCTATATATAGTCTCTTATTAGGTATTTTCTCTTTAGTTGTTGAATGATATTGTAAGACACATTTGAAATACCTTTAATTTTTTCTCTCTATGGAGAGTGTAACACCTTTAGTTTAGGGCTTGGAAAGGCCAACAAAATTGAAATGAGGGTGATGCTAGTGTGGAATCACTAGTATTACAAAACTTGGTTAGAAACCTTGGTTCTTGAGTGGTAAACGCCCTTGTGTGTCATTGTAAGAGTGTTGGTGTTACTTTTACATCTATTAAGGGTCTTAGTGTTTGACATATACTTAGGTTCTTAGTTCTTGTAAGAGTTGATGTCTCACTATCTATCCTTTTCATTCTTGTAATCGTTTGCTTTGTTTGTTGTTGTTAATAGTAAATCCATGGGTTGTGGACTTCTTGTTGTTGTCGTTCTTGTCATATTTTTATCTATCTTGTGTTACAGTTACTGTTTTGGTGGTGAAACACCACGGTACTTGTCCATTTTGTATTGTTCTTATTTGGCTGAGACTTGTTCCCACTTTGGTTCTCGATTTCTATTGTGTTTTCTGTCTTGTTTCCGCATTGTGGGTTGATTCTTTTATTAGCGGGTCAAGTTCCGTTTCTAATAATCCCCAAAGTTCTCTTCTACAAGTCTAACATTGACCTAGAATTAGGCTATGTTATCTAAATCATGCCTTAAGGGCTTACCAATCCTTACTAGTTCTATAGTGCAATTCTTCTTCAAGTATTCTTCGTAAGTCATCCCAGACACTAAAGTCATTCCACAACTAATAATATATAGGTTAACATAATCTTAAGGTGAGTGAACAAGGTCACTCCCATCTACTAGAGTAACTAGTCTCACGCTATTCGTAAGACTACAAATCCAACTTACCAAGGTTCTAGGCTATCGGTCAAGCATCACACTTTAC
>NW_025833797.1:0-5150 GCF_002878395.1 Capsicum annuum
TTCAAATATAAAAAAATGTCCGTCATTATTCAACTTATTAAACTTTCGAATTTCGCTACTAATTTGATTGGGATGTATATTTATGTTAACTCTCATCGACAAAATTTCAGGAAAAAAAAAGTTGTATCAGTGTTATCGCCATTGGCCGCTGGAAAAATTTCACAAACAACTTCCATTAACCTACTTCTTCATAAATCTGTTGTTGATGTTGCAAAGAGAGAAAAAAAGTTGCGAAAAGAGATTCATATTAAAGGTATGATTTTTATGTATCAGATTGATAAATTTCGTCCATATACATTCTATTTATGTATCATAATGTTCAATGAAACAAACGAAACTGTAAATATCATTTATGATACATAGATATTTTTTTGACAGAGATATTACATGCATTTTGATACATAAAACTATTTCTGACAGAGGTAATGAATGATTTCTGATACATTCAATATATATTTCTTATTATGATACATAAATATAAAAAAAATTAAGTATTAAATTTGTTTTCTAATACATAAATATTTTTTGACAGAGCTATTACATGCATTCTGATACATAAAATTATTTCTGATAGATGTAATCAATGATTTCTGATACATTCAATATATATTTCTTTATTCTGATACATAAATATAAAGAAATTAAGTTTTAAATTTGTTTTTCTGATACATAGAAAGTTATATGTATGTGATATAAAATTCGTCTGATACATCAAATTCTTATAGTATGTTTAATTTTTTTTAACGCGTGGAACGAACGATTGGAGAAGAAATTCGTTTTGGAAGATTATGATAAATGAAGATTGATTTGATTATTCCAATTTCAAATAATGAAGTTGTTGAGGATTTTATGTAATTAAATGAAAAGAATTTTAAATTGAGTGTGTTAATTCCTCAATTATAGGCACTTTTAATATTTTTTCCTTTTTTATCTCTAACTAATTGGTTAGTAATGTATCATAAGCTTATGTATGGGAGCTTAAATAATGTATCATATCCGGGATATCACGTAATTAATATAAAAGTTGGGAGAGAGAGTAATTAGGTAGCAAAGTGTTGAGATTTATGTTGTTTACCCTTAATTTAAATAAGGGTAGGGGTTTGACTAGTTTATTTAACAAACAACCTTAAACTATAATTTCAATTAATTTTAGTTAAATTAAAATCATATTAAAAATCAATTGTCCAATTGCATGGTAATTGTGGCCAATTTAATTTTAATTATGATCAAATTTAATAAATTGGCTAAAAATAAAATTCAAAATGAATTATCAGCCGGTTCAATCCAAAGTTTCTTGGTTTTGGCAAATTAAACAAATACTTTTTTCAAAAAAATTATTTTGACAACAAATTATATTTAAACCAAATTTTTCCCATTTGAGTTAATTTCGGGATAACTCTTGATTAAAATTCGATTTTAGTAAAGTAGTTATTTAAGTAACAAAACTATATGATCTTGTATAAATACAAAATATATAACCGCTACTTAAAATTATAAAATTATCCAAATGAACATATTTAGAAGGAATTTATCCGATAAAATAGATATTTTAATTTTATTTAATATCGAAGAAACTCAGAATTAAACTTAGTCGTGGAGGGTAAAAATTAGGTGTCAACAACAGGCTTCGCTTAAGCAAATATCGGATCGCTTAAGAGGCCATCGCTTAAGCGATCAGATGTCTCTTTCACGATACCCGCCTAGCCTACGAGTGTCGCGTAAGTGATCCGGCTATCGCTTAAGCGACAATTGCTTACGCTATGGGGGAGTCGCTTACGCGATGCCCTCGGCTTTTCGCATGCACGAGATTTTCTTAAGTGGATGCACCAGCTGAGTGGTGCATCAGTGGAAGACTTGGAAAATTTCAAATCTCCACGGACCCCTCGAAATTTATCCGGAATTTTACGAATGCAAACGAACTATGCTACCCTATTAAATTTGATGTTTTAGACTCAATGGCGATATCATATTTTTAAAAAAATATTATATTTACAAAATTGAACTTCGAAACTCAATTTTACAACTTTCCGAATTGAGGGTCGAAATGAGATATAAAAGTCGTAAAATCACACCAATCATGTTATGAACCTAAAATTGACGTTTTGGATCTGCTGGAGTAGTTCATTTTGCCATCTGGCGCACAGAACAACAACTGTTGATCGAAGGCAATTATAAAGCCTTTTTAACCATCAAAAAATACAAACTCACACAAATCACACTAAAATATATTGAAAACTGTATCAATCATTCCTACACTCTAGAAATACCACAAAGCAATTATGAATAGAGGTAAAATGATTAAATCACACAAAAATAAATAATTCATAAAAATCACCAAAAATTCAGGTCATTATAAGGTCGTCGAAGAGTTATACTACATTCAAAATCAAAATTACTTTTATCTGTATATAGAACTTTGAATTTCCTTTAACTTCGTATGCTTACTTTATCCCCGCGTTGACACTGGCCTTGGCCTCTTCATGGTTAATAATGTTTTACAGAAATACCCTTGGATGACCAAACACCTATACAAATATGAAATATCAAAATTAAAATAAAGAATTAATAAAAAGATATTTTGAATTATATCTTATGTGAATATAAATTAGTCAAATTAATAAACGTGAATTTTTAGATTATTAACCTATAAAGAAAAAGAGAAAATATTAAATGTTATAAATTCTTAGATTGTCCTCATATTAATGCCGGTGTTGTATTAAATGATATTAATAAGATTCATATATAAAGTTATAGTGGTATTATTAACTATATAGAAATGAAATGATAATTTAATGCGAGATAAAAATAATTTTATACTCTTTTTTTGATTTATTAGTTAAACTGCACGTGCCTCACATGTGTAATCTTTGATTATTTAAAATTAGACGATTATGTCTATTGTGAAGATTTTTAATAAAGTGCAGAAAGTTCGAATCACTTATCAAAGATCCTCACACTTTAATATAATAATGTAAACATAACATATATTTTATCGTAAGTACATATATATTTTACCATCAGAAATTTCAAGTGGTTAATAAATTGTTACTTTTATCACGTAGTACCTCTTTGTCTTTCTGCTAGAGGCTAAGATAAACGCATTGATTTGAATCATATTTGTATTATAATTATTCTTTTTATTTTTGCTATATTTAAAATATTTTCTTATTTTTAAAGTTAAATCTTAAAAACTCTTTGATTACTTACTTAAAACTTTTAAAAATGTGATACTGTTATAAATATATTTCCATATATAATGAATGTCTACTTTACCATATATAGTGAATGTCTAATTGTGAAAAAGTTATAAATCTCAAGGTTAGTTTTCCCCTATAAATAAAGGGGTTTTCCTTCATTGTAATTAACTTCTCAAAAATCCCTTAAGAGAAATAAAAAAGTCTCCTCTATTCTCTCTCTATTCTTCTTGTATTTACTTTATATTTCATAACACGTTATCAGTACGATACTCTGTCGTCTCAAATTTGAAGTCTAAGGTATTATTTTATTTCTTTTCCTATGACTAATAATCTTAAAAAGCATGAGTTCGTCGCCTTGAGCAAGAACTACCTCTCATGGGTATTGGATGCTGAAATTCACTTAGATGCTATGGGTCTTGGAGACGTCATAAAGAAATAAAATAAAATATCTAATCAAAATCGTCCTAAGACTATGATTTTCTTGCGCCATCATCTTGACGAAATTTTGAAAATTGAATACCTTACTATTAAGGATCCACTTGTTTTGTGGAATAGCCTAAAAAAAAGATTTGACCACTTGAAGATGGTCATCCTCCCAAAAGCACGATATGAATGCATACACTATGAAAATAAGATGTTGGGTTCAAACCCTATCGATTTGTTGCCTAAGACGTCTTTATATGGATAAGACATTGAGTTTGAATCTCAATGCACCATATTGTTGATATAATGATGGCTAAGTCAAAATAATCTGTTTTGGGGAAAAGTCATGAAAGAAACATGTCTCATTGAATATGCTTCATTCCCTGAAGTAAATGTGTTAGCAAAGCTTAATATGTCTAAAAGAAGACAAGTGATTCAACGTATGAATAAAAGAGTGGACGGACAATATGATAATAATTATCAAAAGTGATAATATTTTCACACGCTTATTATGATTATAATATATGTTAGAGAAAATTTCTTTACAACCATATGTATGCCTTGATTTTCTCCTAAATTAGCAATATCTTAAAGAGACTATAAGCTATCATAATTTGATAGGCTTAAGGCATAATTATATTCCATTTTTGGGGAATGAGAAGCTTATTAATGCAAACGTGCACTTGATTGTGATGGTATCACAACTCACCTCTGAAAGAGGCAGAATAATTGAGAAGAGTTATTTTAAAATATAATTCTAAAGTAGTAAATCTGAAATTTATTCATGTAATAGTAAATCTGAAATTTACTAAAGAAAAAAATACATTTCATGGTAAACTTGGAGTTTACTACTATAAATAAGTTCATAAGTTGACATGAACGATTGTGACATCTCGAAGATGTGCATATTGAGTATTAGACATGTATTGAAGAACTAGAAGATTATTCAAAAATTATTTATATCGCTTGTTCTCATGATAAGTTGGTTGGACCAACTAATATTGGGATTGGATCCCTTAAAATCTGAAAAGTATAAAAGGTGAAAAGGGGCATGTTCACCTATTATGAGATATATTTTGAAAAGATGCATCAATAAGATGATCACATGTACATTCATTGTCAACCTGCAGTTTGACATCCATAAAGTTGCTTGCTTAATAAAATTGAGTTAAGAACATAATTTTCAGATTGTGTAATTAAGATAATTCAGTTTGATGATGATGGTTTGATGTTGAATGCGTTCGATAAATAGTTGAATTATTACTAATGAGAACAAAACTTTATGTGTTGGTTTGAAATATTATATACAAAAGTACTTGTATGCATCAAACCAATAAATTATGATTAATTCTCCCTTAAAGTTGGTTCTAAGTCAAGAACCACACGTTTCCATCTAATAATTTTGATGTGTGGTATACGATTAATTAATATACCATGATGCACAAAGATGAATTCCTCAAAGAAGATGGAAGATGTATGTTAGTTTTCTAACATAACAGAGAGATTATAAGCAGCTAAGAAATATATGAG
>NW_025833798.1:0-1276 GCF_002878395.1 Capsicum annuum
TGGATAGCCAAACCAAAATACGTGTTGGTAATATCATTGCTTCCTGTGACTATCATGAATAAGCTAAGTATTTGCCAAAATTTCATTCTTTTTGTCCTCTCCAACTATTGCTGTGAGCTTTACTATGTACTTTTTGAATAATATTAATTAATCATCTAATGATATGACTTTCTGCATATACACATTAAGTTTCAGAACTAAAAGAAAGTTTGCTGGTAAAAACACATAAAAAATTAAAGAAAGGAAAGAAATATATCACGATTTCAGATGTTAAAGGATCATATCCTGCACCTCCTGAAGCAAAATTAACTCCTGTGATGAGGTCTTCTGGTTGTAAAGTTGGATCAAGATATGCTGGTAAAAGCTCATTTATTCGCAATTCTTCCACTGAAATGAAGACAAAGAGACTAAGAAAATGTTTGGACTTTCCAGAAGTGTTGCCACATCTGTGTCGGATCCTCCAAAAATACACTGCTTTTTGGAGGATCCAATAAGCGCTAGTCCACATGTTCTAAGAGTGAGAAAAATAGGTGTAAATTATTGTCCTATCTAATCAAACTATAGATAGTTTGAACTTTACAACTATGCTGCTCGGACTCTCCAGAAATGTTGATTCACCGGTGTTGGATCCTCCGAAAACACACTACTTTTGGAGGATCCAAATGCACCAACCTAACATGTTTAAAGAGTCTGAGCAAAATATAGATAAATAGAACTTTATAACTATGTTGCTTAGACTCTTCAGAAATGTAGTTGCACCTGTGTCGGATTCTCTAACAATACACTACTTTTGGAGGATCCAACACGCAACATAGATACATTATAGTCCTCCCTATTTAAACTATAGATAGACAAAACTTTACAATCATGCTGCTCCTACTCTTCATAAATATTGCCACACCCGTATCGAATCCTCCAAAAATACACTACTTTTGGAGGATCCAACACGCACCCCTTGACATATTTTAAGAGTTCGAGCAGCATAAATTTACATGATAGTCTTCTCTATTCAAAATATAGATAGATAGAACTGAAAATTTCAAAATGAATAAAGAAAAATATATTTCTTCTTCTATGGATGAGGCACGGATATCTCGCTCTCTTTAAGGAGATTCAAGCCCACTGCGATAATTATTTCTCCGGTCTAGCAGTAATTCTCTTTGACTTGTCCCCTCCAGGATAAACAGCCTATACACAATAACTCAATATTCTAGACTAAAATTGAGTTCAAAGCTCTCAAAAAATAAACACCTCCCTTTAACTAATAAACTCTCTT
>NW_025833799.1:0-1010 GCF_002878395.1 Capsicum annuum
AATGCAACATAAAAGCCATTTGTTTAAACAGATCAATCATCTATTGCGATAGATGAGACATCTGTTTCAATGAAAGACTCATATGTTGGATTCTTATTGATGGTTCTATAGTGCCATAACATGAATCGAACAAATAGGTCATCTGTTGCAACATATAACCCATCTATTGCAACAGATTAGTTATCTGGTGCAACATGATAAATATATGTTACAACAAATTAGTAACCTGTTGAAACAGAAACTGAACTCAATTCTAATAGACGTGTTATCTATTGAAACAGGGTAAATATTTGTTCCAATAGATTAGTAACCTGTTGCAACAGAATCTAAACTCAATTCCAACAGGCGATAAATATTTATTGCAACATATTAGTAACCTGTTGTGATAGAACCTGACCTCGATTCCAATAGACGTTTCATTTGTTGTAACAGGTAAGTCATTTGTCACAACAGGTTAATTATCTATTGCAACATATAACTCATCTGTTGGAATTAACTTCAAAGGTGTCTTAGTACTATAACATCTACCCCAACAGGTGCTTCATTTGTTGCTACAGATATATAGTCTATTGTAACATATGATTCACCTGTTACAACAGATGACTCATCTATTGAAATTAGTTTCAGGAGTGTAACATGAATCCCAACAGGTAAGTAATTTATTGCGAATGATCACTTACCTGTTGAAATAGATTACACATCTATTGGGATTTATGTACGCCACTATGAAATCACTGTTAACTTTTTTTAACAAATAACTTTATTTAGGTACCACTAATAGAGGGATAAATAACAATAGGGGTGGATTGTCATGGTCAATAGATTGAGAAGAGCAATTGATATGTATGGCGTTAGAAGGAGAGTGAAATGCTAGACACGATAGCTATGATAGTCCAAAGAGATGTTTTGTATGATAATTTTGTGAACTTAATCATCAGCTATGGTGGATTGAATTGTTAACCAAAAGAACTCATCATTAGCTACATGCACAGCTCCTTTGAAAATTAGAG
>NW_025833800.1:0-4579 GCF_002878395.1 Capsicum annuum
AATTAATGGTGAACTTTGGAGGTTCTTGAAGTTAGATGTAGGAGCTAGGGTTTTCTTTTTGAGGGAATTTAATGAAATATAACATATAATGCTTCTAATTGGCTTTAATATAGGGTTTGGATGAATTTTGGGTGAGGGGGAATGACCAAAACGCCCCTAAAAATAAAATAATTCTCGAATCTATCCTTTGGTGGACTGTTTTGATAGTCTAAAGTAGATCAACCATAACGTTTTACTCCGATATCCAAATTGGATGAAACCAATTTCATTAGAAATAGAACTCTCATATCTACCCGTTGATATATAGTATTTCACCCAGATCATTGTGTACGAGGAGTTATGATCGTTTGAAATTAATCCAAAAATTTGCTTTTGATAGGCTGAAGTAGATCGACCATAAATTTTTTTGTTCCGATAGATAAATTGGATGAAACTAATTTCATTGGAAAGAGGACTCGCAGATCTTTCCATTGATATATAGTAGATCACCCAGATCATTATGTACAAGGAGTTATTATCATTTAAAGTTGGAGCAAAAATATGTCAGGCCTTAGTACTTTTTCCTACACGTTTTACTGTTCACTACTATTCAAGGTTCGATCGGAATGTTCATAACTCATTGCTCGGGTGTTCGTTTTGGATGATCCACATATCGTTGGAAATATTATTCAATACTCTATGCAATGGTGGGTCATAATTTAAGACATTCCATACGAAAAATTTATAATTCATTCTAGAAGATAGAACCCAACATATTTACGCACAAAATTTCAACGAAAAATTTCCCAGGGTATTACATGCCATTAAAGATTGATAGAATGAAATCCCCATTCATGTACAAGTTAATGCATGTGAAGTGTTTGATGAAATGTCTTAGTCAATGAATTATGGATATATGTGTAGCCATTGTTATGCTTTCGAACTTGTGCCTTGAATTACTTTTATGCTATCGAGTCCTGGAGGTACTTATACCTGATAATTTAGCTGAGTGCCTAAAGCCAGTGTAAATTTTTAAGATACTCTCAGTCAATCCATGCTCAATAGAATTCACTAGACTAATACTCATTAAAACTCAGAAATCCCAGTAATCTTAGAAATTTAGTAACTCAGTAATCTTAGTAGTATTCCGTCAGTCAATGGAACTCACTGAGCCCAATCCATTTTATTTCAGTTAATCATGTTTCAATGTATATTAATATGGGAGTAGGAATTAGCACTGAGTGAACCCAAGGATGAGGGAAGACACTGACAGTTGAGGTTATGATCCTTAGAAGTAATCTTCGCATTCCAGAACTATGTGGCCAACATAGGTTGAGACATCAACACGGACAGATGAGGGTTGATGAGATTGATTAACCCTGTCAGATAAGGTTCCTACCATTCTCTTTTGGGGAGAGTATTAGATGAGGGTCACCCATAGCTTGTCCTTAATAGTGGCATAATATTGAAACCCTTCTAATTGGGGTTATAGATTAGACCCCAATTCAGCTATAATAGCTTATTTGGGGTATGTCGGTTAGATGAATACTTCCCACAGTTATAGTCTCAGTCTTAATATCAGTGATAAAACTCAGATAGTTCTACAAAATTTAGGACTGTCGACTATAGTCACCCAGTTCAGTATGGAACTCAGCTAATTTCATCAAAAATAAGACTGTCAGACACAGTCATTCAGATAATAGTATATAAGCTATACGAAACTTATGTTATCAGTATTCATATTTAGTGATGTCATGATCTCAGTCACACTTTACATATTCATATATGTATTCTCACGTTCATATTATTCAGTCAATTATTATTGTTCATGCATATAAACCTCTCGCATTCATCCTACCTTACTTCAATACCAATACATTCAATTGTACTGACGTATTTGTGCTATGATATTTTATACCATAGGTTTAGAAGCACGAGCTCCAGAGCATCCTTAGTAGATCAGACGTTGAGCAGCCAGACTAGAAGTGAGTCCTCATGATTCGAGAATAGCTTCAATATTTTATTACTTTATTATTTCAGTAGTCTATAGTTATTTAGGGACATATCCCATTAGCTCTACAGTCTTTAGATAGTTTAAAGGCTTTCATACTAGTATGTTCACACAGTTATTTAGTTTCGGTATAGTGATGTCATATTATTCAGATGTTATGTATTATTAGATATTTGAACCTTATGGCCTTTCAATCTTTTATTTTGCATTTATAAAGATAGTTATATAGTGCTCAGTATAGATATCAGTCATGGGTTAGCACCTTGTGGCATTTTGGGTACCTTATTTGGGGAGTTACAAACTTGGTATTAGATCCTAATATTCAATAGTGTCCTAGAAAGTCTAAAATCCGCATCAAGTACAGTTGTGTGCATGGGTGTGTTGCATGCCACATTTATGTACAAGAGCTATAAGATGTTTTAGGAATAGTTTCCCTTCTTTCAGTATTCATGTCGTACCTATGAGCATGAGCTCAAATTTAACCCTCAGTCTAATCTATTTCTCTCTTTCATTTACAAAATATGCCTCCCAAAAGAAAAAAAATAGAAATCAGTCAGCCCATCTAAGAAGATCCCTTAGAAGAACATGTTTCTCATGCAGAGTTCAGATCTGCATTCACTGCTTTTGCTAATTTAGTTGCTGCCCAGCATGAATGACCATCTGTTATTTCAGCCAACCCAGTGGCCAATTCAGCTGCAGCCAAGATTTGAGACTTTAGCCAAATGAATCCATCATCTTTTTTCAGGTCTAAGTCAGATAAGGATAATCAGGAATTCCTTGATTAGGTTCAGAAGATTACAGATATCATGAGAGTTACTGCTAGTAAGAGTGCTGATCTAGCTGCATAATAGTTGTATGATATGGCTCTCACTTAGTTTAAGTAGTGCAAAGTAGAGAGGGCTATAGATACAGGGCCTATTGAGTGGGAGGAGTTTTCCACTACATTTCGAGATAGATTCTTTTCCTTAGAGCTGAGAGAAGCTAAGGTGTTAGAGTTTATTAACCTCAGGTTGGGAAATATGACAGTGAAAGAATATTCTCTTAAGTTTACTCAACTAGATAGATATGCTCTTCATGTTGTGGTAGATAGCAGGACAAAGATGAGTAAGTTTATTTCTTAAGTGAATGATAGTGTGGTCAATGAGTGCAGATCCGCAATACTGAGTGAGATAGAAATAGCCAGGCTTATAATCCATGTTCTACAAATAGAAAAGTAGAAGATTAATATAAGAGAGAAGTAGACTAAAAGACCTAGAACTGGTAGCTTCAACTTTAATTAGCTCAATGTCAGAGAGTGGTAACCATTCTTAGTTTGGTCCAAAGTTAACTGTTCCATCTCCTTCCTCAGTAAGTTCTCCAGTTTCTAAGTTCAGGGATGGCAATAAAGATAGGGAGTCAGGCTTAAAGTCTCAGGGCAGTGTTAGAAATGCCTGAAACAATTCTCTTTGCAAGACTTATGGTAAGAACCACAAGGGTTTTTGTAGAGCTGGAAGTGATGTGTGTTTCGGATGTGGCAAGCCTAGCAACAGAGTTAGAGATTATCCCATGTCAGGATTTTAGGGTCAGCAGAACTATTCCTCAGTTCAACCTGGTCGCCTGAATCAGTAGGGTGTCACTTCCAGCACAACTAGTAGCCAACGCCCAAATAAACTCTACGCTTTTTAGTCCCGACAAGATCAAGAAAATTCTCCCCATATGGTTACTGGTACATTATAGATCTTTTATTTACATGTTTATTCTTTACCAGATCCCGGTACTTCTTTGTCTTTTGTTACTCCTTATATAGCAGTTGATTTAATAGTCAATTCCAAAATTCTAGCAGCGCCCTTCCCAGTCTATACCCCAGTGGGTAAAACCATCATAGCCCGACGGGTATTCAGGAACTATTCGATTATGGTATCTCAAAAAGTCACATCAGTAGACTTAGTTAAATTATAGATGACTGATTTTCACAATATTTTCAGCATGGATTGGCTTCATTCGTACTATGCCACAAATGACTGTAGAAATAGAGCGGTTTAGTTTCAGTTTCCAAATGAACCTATCCTAGAGTGGAGGGATATTACTTCAGGATTCAGAGGTCCGCTTGTTTCATACCTTCGGGCACAAAACATGATATCTAAGGGATGTGTCTATTATCTTGTTTGAGTTAAGGACACTAGTTTTGAAACTCCCAGTCTCAAATCAGTCCCAGTAGTGAATGAATATTTAGATGTCTTTCTGGAAGATCTTCAAGGAATTTCTCCCAAAAGGGAAATAGACTTTGTTATTTATCTTCCTCTAGATACTTAGCGTATATCTATTCTACCATACAAAATGTCACCAGCAAAACTCAAATAATTGAAAGAATAGTTAAAGGATCTCCTAGACAAGGGATTCATCAGACCTAGTGTGTCCCCATGGGGTGCACCTGTCTTATTCATCCAGAATAAAGATAGTTCTCTCAGGATATGTATAGACTATCATCAGCTCAATAATTCATGGTTAAGAACAAGTATCCACTTCCCAAAATTGATGATTTGTTTGACTAACTTTAGGGTGACAATTACTTCACCAAGATAGACCTCAAATCAGGCTATCATAAGCTCA
>NW_025833801.1:0-5346 GCF_002878395.1 Capsicum annuum
CTTCCTCGTTCTAATTTTCATGGGCTATGCCTCATTGTCGAGGCGATACAAGTTAAGATCTAGCTCTCCTAGCGAGGTGATTCTCTCTGATTGAGTTATCCATAAAGTTATGAGATAGCACAAAGACTTGAGAGGAGTCCATTAGTGTTTCAAAGAGTATTGATTCAATTGTATACCTTTATCCTAATGAAATTGTGTTTTTCAGCCTAAGGTCCGAAGTGTATTCAGTTCCCTTTCAAAATTCATGTTGCAGATGTCATGCATAAGGGTAACGATGTATAGTAGAATGTTGGGATTGTATTTTCACCCGAGTAGTAGTATATGTTAAAGTGTAATGACCCATTGGTAGTGAGATGGTCCAGAAGTTAGTGATATGAAGTCACAAGGTTAGCAGTCAGAATGAGAGTAAGTTTTATGTAAATAAATAGTTTTAGTTATATAACCATGGATTGAGGAGTGGGTTGCCATTTTATAGTGATAGACTAGTGTGGTAGCAATAGTTGTGGATTGTGTGGTAGTCTATGAAGGAAGTGTCTGGCTATAATTATTAATTATTCAAAATAGGGAAGGATCTCAGAATATATAGTTATGGTGGTTGTAGAAATCATTTATAGGTTGTGAATGGATAGGGGTAGATTAGTCAATAAGTTATGGGTAGAGACACATTGGTGTTTATGGAATTTGGCAATAGTGAGAATGTATACATGGGTAAATAGACTTAATGTGAAGAGGTATGTAGTAGATTTAGAGGTGTTATAGTAATGTCGTGGAGAGGATGAGCTTATGGGTCATAGTTAAGTGAAGTAAGAGACTTAGGTTGATATTTCTATTTGATGGACTAGTATAATATGCGGCATGCTTCATCGGTGTTACATGATTGGTGTTAGACAGTAGGCTTGAACTTTAGATGTGGATTGTGGTGGTGAGAATAGCGGCTTAAGATTAATGATGTATGTTTTGTGGGAAAGAATTAGTAGGCTTGATGTGATTGGTGAAAGAGCGTAGGTTGATAATTTATGAAAAGTTTAAGTGGTAATTGTGAGGTATATTTGTACATGAGTGTCATACCTGATTTTTACCTAAGGTCAAAACGAGCACGACATTATGGACTCTAAAAGAATTGATTTTGTACTGAGTCGCCACCTAATTTTTAAGGAAAAATAGGAAACCTATTTATTTATTAACAAGTATAACTTTATTTAATCTGCGAACCAATTTAGATTCTAGGTAAGGGTTCAAATTATTTCGAAGGGAAAGGGTTAGGAACCCTTCAGAATCCACAAATATGGTTCCCGGCCAGACTTAGGTTTATTAAAAAGTAAAGAAAAAAATCAATGTTTGTAAATACAAAAATATGAAATGTGTATTAAAATGATATAAACAATTTATATATAAACAATGTGTAAGTTGCATATGTTATCGTAAAAAGTATGTGTATGAGAAGCCTATGAAAATAAACGAAAATACATAAAAATTTGTATGAAAAAATGAAAAGATTTAATAAAGAAAAATTTATTTTAAAGAAAAGATTACGTAATATATTTTTAGTGTAACAGGGTGTAAATTGTTTGATTAAATAATCTAAACATATTTAATATAAATATTAACGGCCTAAATTTGCCTAAACGCATGACGTAGATTGCATAAATAAAGACTAACCCGCCCAATGCCCCAAAAATAAAGATTTCACTATGATTAATATTTTTGTACAATTACAAGAATATAAAAAATACAAATATAAAATTTAGTCTTTTCTTGGATGTTGTTTTCGACATGTATTCCGAAAACCTGTATAAACACTTATAATAAAAATGTTAGTAACAAATAAATAATTAATAAATTGAGAAAGTATATATCCATATTTGTATAAAAAGATATAATTTTCGTTAAAAAAGTATGGACTCGAATTAGATTTTAGGTATACCATGACTACGAAGTGGTTGCTCAATTTATTGACCGTCCTAATTTGCTTTGCCAAGATACGAATCATAAAACCGTTTTCATTGTTATAAAAAATTTATCATTGCCCGGATTTATTTGGTATTTGTATACTTAGTATTCATCTATTTATTTGTGCAGGCCTTAAAAATCGACAGAGAATTTCTTCATCGGTCAGGTATCTTCCCTTAATATAAATAATAACTTTGATAAAATAAAATTCATCTTTTGTAATGGGATGACCTCAAATATTCAGACGGAGAGATAATTTTTAATTAGCCGCGTATATTATAAACAAGAAAATATGTTAAGTGCAAAATAACTAAAGAGCAATTAACAAAAGCAAATAAAAAATAATTACTAAAATATATAAAGATCACATTCATAAAAGTCAACTAAAATAATTAATATCAACTCACAGAACTTTTTAAATAATTAAAACAACACTAAAATCACTTTATACTCTAACTATCTGTGGTTTTGATAAGGACACAAACCAACAAAAACAAGAAGTGAATATTAAAATATTAACAGAATCAAAACCCAACAAGCATACGGCCATGACAAAATATTCACAAATACAGATGAATAAATTCAGTAAAAAACAGATCGAGAAGTCATAAAAAGGCTAAAAACAGTGATAAGTTACACTCATTTTAACAATATTAAAAACAAACTAATCAATAACAAAGATAACGAAAATAGTGAGCGCCGAACAATATCAATAAAAATTGGTGAAGTCATTGGAACGAAGCATTTTTCCGGCCAGATCTGGCAGTAACAAATGGGGGATGGGAAAAGCGGCGCCGGAGAAAAGGGAGGCTCGAAGCTCGCCGTTCATCACCTCCGGCGAGCCAATGATGAAAAGGAATAGAGGGAGCACCGAAGAGGGGAAGGGTAAGGGCGGTATGTGGTGTTTTGCTGGAGGCTCACCCGCTGGTAGGGGTGGGCATGGTATGGTATATACCGAATACCATACCAAAAATCAAAATTTTTTATACTGCAATACGGTTGTTATGGTATTTAGGCCTCATTTGTTTGCACTTAATGGAGGTCTGAATCTGAATGATTCAAACTACAGACCATTAAGTGCATTTATTTTTATTAAGGTTTTAACTCTTTATAGTTCTGAATAGGTCTTAATCATTCAGATCTAGAACCAAGTCTTAATAGGTTTGAAGGGATATTCTGGCGTTGGATAATATTCACCGCTCTATTCATAATCAGTAGTCACCACCACTAACCACCTCTGCCACCGTTACCATTGTCAACCACCACCTACCACCACCAACCACCTCTACCATCACAACCACCATCGATAAAAAATACCGCTACCAACTACAATTGTCAACCACTACCACACCTACTACCTCTTTTAGTCTAATTATATTCACCATTACCACTGCCGTCAACAGCACCACAATCAGCAACCATTACCTGCCAATCCCTACTACCAACTAACTCATCTATCACAAATAGCACCACCACTAACTGCGACTAATACATCACAACCTATACACATTCTTTGGCTGCCACCACCATTGTCACTAGTAACACCACCTCTATCACCACTTCCACCAGTACCATCGCTACAGTTTTATCTTTACTAATAACCATCTTCACCATCACAACAAATAACAACTCCAACTAGCATCAACACATCATCAATCAACATGCATTCATGTTTCAGCCAACACAATCAACACCTTAAACTACTAACATCAAACAACGTCACATCACAACTACCCCCACCACCATCAATCGCTACCATCATAACAGTCACTACAATACCAACCATCACAATTATCACCACTAACATTATTAATCACTAACATCAATCATTGTCACCACAACCACCATTATAAGTCATCTCCACTATCACTAACAAAAATAAACATTTTTCTCAATCAAATACTAATAATTTTGTTGTATTAAATTACATACTTTTTTAATATATAATTAATTTTTATTTAAATTATATTTTTTATTTTATTATGTATACAAATAATTTTTATTTTACACATTCAGATTTTAAAAAAACTAACAGTCTTAATCATTTAGTTTTCAGATCTAGAGACAACATCTTAATCATTCAGATGTGCGTTCAGATTCAGACGTCCGAATCTTAAAAAAACAAACGGAGCCTTAGTATGGTATTTGGTAGGAGTTTTAAATTATTTTGGTATTTGGTACAATATTTAATTTTTATGCAATACATACCGAAATATCGTATACCGCACCAAAATATTTTAATAATATATAAATCTCATATATATTATATTTAAGATTATTAAATATATTTATATATCATCCATTAGCTGATTAAATATACAAGTAACTTTTATTCAGAAATAAATTTTTTGGAAAGCTTATTATTAAGGAGTGCTATACTTAAGTTTAAGTAATGTTGTTCTAAGTTTGAATCTTGGACTACTCAATCGTGATTAAATATTCTTTTTGTGTAATCGATTAACAATGATAGTTGTTAGTTTGATATGACTGAGACATTTTTAAAGTTTAAAGTTATAGTATATAAATATATGTAAAGTCGAAATCAAATAAAGTATGGTTACCGAATTATCATACCGTAAAATACAAAAAACCGAATTTAAGAATACTGAATCATACCGAACTAATTTGGTATGGTAAGGGTATTATTATTTTAGATACCAAAAACCGAAGTTACCATACCAAAATTTAAAATACTATAATGCCCCAAAAAATGGGTCCCGGAGCGTCACACGGTGCTTAAGGCTACGAGTAGCCCCAAGCTAACCCTTTGAGTCATTTTCATTCAGTTCAACATGAATCAACGGGGTTTCCATAAATAACCCTCAAATATCAACAAAGTAATCATCGTCCAAGAATAAAAGAATTTCAGAAAGATAACAAAATACGACTGTACTCGTCTGACAAGCCTCTAAGAAAATCAATAAAACCAGCGAGCCACTGAGACATGCCCCAACTGACTTATACTCAGTTATCAAATGTAAACGATTCCGTGAAACCAACATCAGACATCACGTCCTCAGAACATGAGGACTCACCACAACAGAGGATGTAAAAAAACGTGTCCAAAGAATCACTGTTGAACCTGGAACTGAGCACCTGAACCTACATGCCGAGAAAATGCAGCCCATATCTGAAGATGTGGGTCAGTACCATGGAAAGAAACCGAGTATATAGGGGTGTATGCAGTTGTATAAACATCATCATCATCATAAATATTTATAAGAAATATGCAGGATGTATGAAAGACTCACATAGCCCGAAGAAAATTATCATAATCATGAGAGGATGAAATAAGTACAATAACACATGTGAGTCATCATATAATTTGTCAATCACTTTCAGTTCATCAAGAATATCAATTCTCATAATGTAAATATCATTTAAATCTTTCGAAAG
>NW_025833802.1:0-2828 GCF_002878395.1 Capsicum annuum
GCCGTATATGATATCGCCTATATTTACATAGGCGCCACATATGATATCGTCTATATTTACATAGGCACCGCATATGCTTTCTAGTGGCCATGTGCAATTGGTTAGGCGACGCATTCTACTTTAAAAAGCCATAACTTCTTGCTCGGGTGCCGGATTTTAGAAAAATTGGTATCGTTGGAAAGCTAACTCAAAAAACTATCATTTTACACATAGTAGGCTCTCTAATTCTACATATACAAAGAGTTATGGTCGATAGAAGTTGACACAAATTATAATGTCCACTTAAACTTAATCGATTGAAGTAGTTTTCAACTCGTCCTTGAGTCAACAATTACCCATCCATCTTCGGAATCTAAGAGTCACACTCCCAGATTTGCAAGGCGGTGAATATCCTTCACCATCTCTTTCTTTCCTTCTTCTACATGAGAAAGGCTACCCATCGACAACCTGCTGAGGGCGTGGGTTACAACATTTGCCTTGGCTTGATGGTAATGCAGGCTCATATCATAGTCTTTTAGAAGCTCCATCCAGCACCTCTGCCTAAGGTTCAATTCTCTCTTCGAGAAAACATACTGTAGACTCTTGTGGTCAGTGATGATATCAACGTGAATACTGTACAAGTAGTACCGCCAAATCTTAAGTGAAAACACCACAACCGCTAAATCCAAATCATGGGTGGGGTAGTTACGCTCGTGCACCTTCAACTGCCTAGATGCATAAGCCACTACCTTACCATGTTGCATCAACACACAACCAATTCCCACACGAGATGTATCATAGTATACCACAAAGCCATCAATACCCTAGAAAAGGGTCAAAACAGGAGCAGTGGTCAGTTTGTCTTTCAACTTCTCAAAACTATTCTCACACAGATCAGACCACACAAACATCACCTTTTTCTAAGTCAATTTAGTGAGTGGAGCAGCTATGGAAGAAAAAATCTCAACGAACCTTCTGTAATAACCAGTCAAACCTAAGAAGCTCTGAATATTAGTTGGAGTCGTGGGTCTGGGCCATTTTCTCACTGCTTCAACTTTCTGGGGATCCACTCTTATCCTGTTATTAGACAAAATATGCCCCAATAAGGCAATAGCATCTAACCAGAATTCACACTTAAAAAATTTGCCATACAACTGATGATCCTTAAGGGTCTAAAGAATAATTCTGAGGTGATTGGCGTGATCCTCTTTACTCTTAGAATAGATCAGAATATCATCAATAAATACAATGAAGAACAAGTCAAGAAACTAATGGAATACTCTATTCATAAGATCCATGAAGGTTGCAGGGGTGTTAGTCAACCCGAAGGACATGACTAGAAATTTGTAGTGACCATATCGGGTTCGGAAGACTGTCTTGGGTATGTCTGACTCCCTAACTTTAAACTGATGATAACCCAAATGAAGGTATAGTTTTGAAAAACACTTGGCACCCTGAAGCTGGTTAAAAAGGTTGTCAATCTTAGGAAGAGGATATTTATTTTTAATCGTGAACTTATTCAGCTGACGGTAGTCTATGCACATATGAAGGGAACCATCTTTCTTTCACATGAAAAGTATAGGCACGCCCCAAAGATACACACTAGGGCATATAAAACCCTTATCTAGGTGATCTGCTAACTGTTCTTTCAACTCTTTTAGTTCTACAAGAGCCATTCTATATGGCGGAATGGAATTAGGATGAGTGCTGGCAACACATCAATACCAAACTCAATCTCTCTATCAGGTGGTATTCTTGGGAGATCATTTGGAAAGACTTTAGGGAATTCTTTTACTACAGGAATAGATTGAAAAGAAAGTCTCTCGGTATTGGAGTCCTTAACTCGGATAAGGTGGTACAAGCAACCTTTAGAAATTAGTTTGCGGGCTCTGAGATAGGATATAAAGTGCCCTCTGGGTGCTAAAGAATGTCTTTCTCACTCTATCACTGGTTTATTCGGGATAGAAAAAGTGACCCTTCAAGTCCTACAATCTAATGTGGCATAGCACGAATGGAGCCAATCCATTCCTAAGATAGCATCAAAAGCAACTATATCAAACTCTATGAGATATGCTAACGTATCCCGGCTACCAACAGTCACAACACAACCCCTATACACCCTTTTAGAAATAATAGAATCCCCCATTGAGGTGGAAATAGAAAAGGGTTCAGAAATCATACTAGGCTCAAACCCGAAACCAACAGCCACATAAGGGGTTAGGATAAAGTAGACCCGGGATCAAATAACACATAAACATTACGGAAAAAGATTTTTAACGTATCGGTAACAATATATGGGGAAGGTTCCACCTCCTGGCAGTTGGTCAAAGCATATAACCGGTTGTGACTATTCCCGGTAGCTGATGTGGCACCCTTCTGAAGCGGGGGTGGTGCCGAAGAATTTGCCTGAGACTTTGCACCACCAATATTATTTCTAGCAGATGGACATTCCCTCTGAAAGTGACCCAACTGACCATATAAATAACACACTAACGAGCCCAACTGACACCTTCTTGGATGATTTCTAGCATAAGTCTCACACCGCGGAAAAGTACGATGCTGCTGAGCCACACTACCCTGTGACTGAGTATCCTAAGCTCTGGTTCCATGGTTAGTCTAAAAAATTTGAGATCATCTATCTGCTGGTGGTTGGGGTACTGGGGCGCTAGCAGTAGACTGCGCATTACCCTAATTCTTCTTTTTCTACCATTTCTTTCCCCACTTACCGCCCTGAGGCTGACTATGACTTTGGTCAGCTGATCTGGCTCTTTTAGCTTATCTTTTGACCTTCCTAGGTTCAGGGATCTTCTTCTTTTTCTCTTCTACCTGCTGTATATGAACGGTCAGCC
>NW_025833803.1:0-1604 GCF_002878395.1 Capsicum annuum
TCCCCTAAGATTGACCTCTTTTCCAAATAAACCAAACCTCGATACCACATTTATCAAAAAGATATGGCCATCTCTGTCGCCCGCTAAAGCAATTGTCGCAGCTCCAGCTGAAGCAATTGTAACTGCTCCGGTGGATCAGAGCTACTCGAAAACTGTGATAGGTGCTTGAGATCAGAACTGCTTACAGCAGCCTTGACCTGGTCAAATAGAAAGGGAAAGCGGAAAGATTGAGCATAAAAAAAAATTTAGAGAATGAGCTATTACGTGCAAACAATGGAATTTCAATAATAAGAGTCTGATCTTCTCGCTTAAGAATATGCGATTCCTCCGGAGTGAAGTTGTTGGGGGGAAGAGAAGATGAGGAAGCTAGTTTAATTGAGGAAGCCACTTTCTTTAATGTATACTAGCTGGTCTACAAAAGTACGAATCATAGTATTCATTCTTATGGGAATGGAAATAAAAAACAAGAGATACTTTTTATCGAAATATGGACAAACGGAAGTTTAACTCCATAGTATCATTATGAATATACAAACCAAAATTGTGAAAGCCTAGAAATATACATGCCCAGTCGAGATGGGATATGATTGCATGTAACCCTACCATTAACTACTTCATTTATGAATTTCATAGTAATAGAAATACATGTCCTACCGAGACAGAATTTGGAACTGGCAAAAGTCACTAATAGGACTATCCCGCAAGGTCTCAAGACCAGACTTGGGAAAGCTAAAGGGTGCTTTGAGGAGGGGATCACACTCTCGATAATTCCCATACTGCAGTAATTCAAATTGCTCCTTCGGATCACTAAGTAAAATCTTGACTCAGACTGACTGTCAAGGAGCTGATAGAAGAGTAGGCTTCCCCTTTCGATTCACGGAATGTCATCTGGGACATGATGGGAGTTTGTGTGTCTCGGTAGGAAAGATATCACCGAAGTATAACACAAGATCGCCTTTTTTTGCTGCCATGGAGTCGACCTGTGAACAAGGTAAACCCAATGGGAACAAAAAAATGGGGGGTACCGCATTGGGCAGAAGACGATCCAAAACGGCTGCTCTGCTTTGCTGCGTTGCGGTCTCATGAATTGAACTTCATTGCCTTCCCGCGTGCGAAGCGAATGGGCGCTGTGCCGTGGGTCAATTTCGGGGTGGGGAGCAAAGAGAGACCAGAAGAATGATTCATTTGGATCGACGAGCTTTTTCAGCCCAAAATCTCAGAATCAATGGAATGTGGCATATTCCCGATACTATACTAGTGAAAGAAGTTCCTTGCCTTTTGTTTTGCTAGTGGGCTGGTGCAGACTTCCCGGCAATTTCCGACAAGTCTCTCTTTTTTTTGGTATACCGCTCTGCGAGCAGAGCAAATGAACAGAAATCTTTTCGAATATCATGAATATCCTTCGCCCTTTGTCTCCATCTTTCATTCGTTCTATGATTCTCCTTTCTACCCTTCTTTTTACTACCTGTCTTTTGTGACAGGAATCCTCTGAGGTCAGCTGAATAGGCTGACAGTCGGCAGAAAATGCTGAGCAAAGCTGCTGGCCTAAAGAGTGAGGCTAATCCGTAACATCAACTGCAGAAGAATGAGGTTCGAGTTGATGA
>NW_025833804.1:0-3017 GCF_002878395.1 Capsicum annuum
GACATCTATATGCAGCAATCAGATGATTTTGTAGTCTTAGGAAAGGAGAACTATATATACTTGCTTAAAAAGTCTTTTTATGGCTTAAAATAGTCTCCCAGGCAGTGGTATAAGAGGTTTGATTCTTTTATGACCTCTCATATATTTTGGAGGAATAGTTATGATAGCTGTGTCTACTTCAAGGAGGTAAGTGATGGTTCGTTCGTGTCTCTTCTTTTGTATGTTGATTGCAACAAAGGATATGAGAGAGATAATAAAAGTCAAAGCCCAGATCAGCAAGGAGTTTGAGATAAATAATCTAGGAGTGACAAAGAAGATTCTTGACATGAAAATTATGAGGGATAGAGGGAAGTGTAAGTTATACTTGAGTTAGAAAAGGTATATTAAGAAAGTGCTTCACAGGTTCAATATGCAATATGCCAAAACTGTAAGTACTCCATTGGCAGCTCACTTCAAACTCACGGTCACTTTATCTCCAAAGACAGATGATGAGCGTGACTGTATGTCTCGATTTCCATACTCTAGTGCCGTTGGGTCTCTTATGTATGTAATAGTGTGTTCCTAACCAAATTTATCTTGTGCCACCAGTGCGTTTAGAAGATATATGAAAAATCCTAGCAAAGAGCATTGGAAAGCAGTTTAGTGGATTTTCAGATACTTGCATGGATCTGCTGATGTTTGTTTGCAGTTTGAGAAAAATAGAGATGGAGTAATCGGGTATGTTTATTCTGATTTTGCAGGAGATCATGATAAAAGGAGGTCCCTTACAAGCTATGTTTTCACCATTGGTGGTTGTGCTATTAGTTGAAAAGCTACCTTACAGATTACGATTGCTTTGTCAACTACTGAGGCAGAGTACATGGCTATTACAGGGGCTTTCAAAGAAGCTATTTTGTTGATGGGTCTGTTTGGTGAACTTAGCAAAGACTTACAAATTACTACGGTCTTTTGCGACAGTCAGAGTGTTATCTTCCTTACGAAAGATCAGATGTTTCACAAGAGGACAAAGCACATCGATGCTAAGTATCATTTTATGCGTGAAATTATTGCTCATTGTGATATTGTGGTAATCAAGATTAGTACTCATGATAATCCTACTGATATGATGATCAAGACACTACCAAGTGCCAAGTTTGAGCATTGCTTGGACTTGGTTAGTGTTAGCAATTAAGATGTGCCCTTAGGGGTTTTTGTGGAAGAGGTGGAGTGCTTGTCTTGAAATGAATTTCAGTTCTAAATTAGAATTCATGTCAAGGTGGAGATTTTTGGAGTTGTGACTTGAATTTTGTTGATCCGGCCTAAAAAATTTTGCGGTGCGACCCATGTAAAGGTGGACCTTTATGTTTTGGGGCCTTGGACTTATTTGTATGCATGTATTATATAAGTAAAATTAGTGGGTCAATTTTGATTATTCAGAAATTCACGTCGTTCCGCATTGTACTCCTCTCCTTTCATAGGAAAACCTCCTCTGTCTCTGCCCGTAGTTTTTCCGCAAGGGTTTTCACGTAAATCTGTGTGTTCTTGTTTTCTTTCTGCTTATGACTTTTTTCTTATTTCTGCCCAATTTCTAACAACTATAAAACTCATGTTAACACCTTAACTATTATGTGTAAGCAATAACTTTTTATTTCCCTTAATCAGTCATAGTTTAAATTTGAGACCACTATGACTCTGAAGTAAAAATTATTGTTTTACTAAGTGGAGGTTCAATGCAGAGTACACCTTCATTATGCATGATAGTTTTACTTCAACTAGTAGACTCTCTTATTAATATTAAAATGAGTGGGGAATTGATGTTGTTTTTAGTATTTTAATATTATTATTATTATTATTATTTAATATTATTATTATGCATGGTTTTTGGAGGTTATGCAGCATTACTCTTATTGTTACTTTTTCATGGTATCAAGTGGCATTTGCTGCCAATTTTTCATCTTCCTTAGTCATTATTTGGGACGATGCATGTTGATTTTTCAGCCTCCGTAACTTCCATTCATTCGTGATTTATGATCCATTAAATATAATTGTTAGCGGTGATAGAATGTGGATATAAGTTTCATGTAACTTCCACTTTTTATTCCTCCATTATCCTACTCTTTATGTCTTGTCACATTTGTAATTCTTGTAATCTTTGTAACTCTTTTAAGTTCTACGTCATTTCTGTACCACATTTATCTTTTTTTTCATTGCATGAAAGATTTCTACACCTATAAATAGAGGTGGTCTTGCATGATTTTGACACACACAAGATAATATAGAGTTTACAAAAGTTAGTAAAAAAGAGAGTTTATTAGTTAGAGTTTATTAGTTGAAGGGAGGTGGTCTTTTTGTAGAGCTAGCTTTGAGCTCAACTTTTGTGCAGAGTTGTTCTTTGTGAGAAAGATTGTTGTATTCTGGAGGGGACAAGTCAAGAAGATTACTGCTGGACCTACAAAATAATTTGCTACAGTGAGCTTGAATCTCCTTAAAGAGAACGAGATATCCGCGCTTCAGCTGAAGAAGAAGAAGATAACTTTTATTTTTCTTCACTTGTAATTTTTCTAGTTATAATTTTATTGTAATATCACCAACATTAAGTCTTTGACTTAAAAAATAAAGGATGTATCCTTGGTTTAATGCTCCAATTTTCGTAAATTCATTCCTTGAGTTCTTTGTCTTTCCCTAATGTGAATCCAATTGATGGTGAAAAGCTAATTAAGAACATAATAACGATTATCATGTATTCATGTCATTAATTAACAAAATCCAAATCAACTTTGTCGAAAAGCATTGCTCATATTAGGGGTGTCAAGTGGGTCGGGCCTACCCGGCCCGACCCGGCCCTAGTACCTAATTCGGCCCGGTTTGACCCGGCCCGGTAATCCCTAGGGCTTTAGGGTTCCGGGTCCCGGGCCGGTTATTTTGTTAAAATGGGCCCGGTTAACCCGGCTCGGACCAAGCCCGGTCCAGGCCCGTAGGTTAACCGGCCCGGCCCAGCCCAAAAAAATTTAAAAAAAAAAAGAAATTTTGGATTTTGG
>NW_025833805.1:0-1156 GCF_002878395.1 Capsicum annuum
GAATTTCTAGTTTTCTACTTTAAATTAAAAACTTACTTCTAATATATTATTAATTTACTACCAAATATTATTAATTTATTTATTAAGTAGCATATGTTTTGTATATTTGTGCATATATCTTCTATAGAAGTGTATATTTAACGTATACATGTATATATGTTTTATAAATTAGTATATAAGTATATCTATATATATTATAATGTATATATAATGTAGTATATTTTATAAGTAGTAGTATATATACATTGAATGGTCCGTATATACGTGTATATATCTTCTATAGAAGTGTATATTTAACGTATACATGTGTATATGTTTTATAAATTAGTATATAACTATATCTATATATATTGTAATGTATATATATTGTAGTATATTTTATAGTAGTATATATACATTTTATGGTGCATATACACGTGTATATATCTTGTATATTTAATGTATACATGTGTATATGTTTCATGAATTAGTATATATGTATATCTATATATATTGTAATGTATATATATATAGTATATTTTATAAGTAGTAGTATACATACATTGAATGGTGCGTATATATGAGTAATTGACTAATTGTCTATATGTGTATATATTTTTTAAATTCTAATGTAGTATATACTATATATATAGTGTATATATATTATTTAACGTATTTATAATGTATATAGGTGCGTATATGTAATGTATATTGAAAGAAAGTTTTTTTTTTTTTTATATTTTTGACCGGTTTTGACCGAATTTTAGTGGATTTGACCGGGTTGGGTTAAGTGGGCCGGATTAGGGTGGGTTTTAATTTTTTTACTGTTTGGCCCGGTCCGGCCCGTCTAGCGCCAAAACCGACCCTTAACCAGCCCTGAACTCGATTAAAATAGAAGGACCGGTTCTAGGTTGGCCCGGCCCAACCCGTTTGACACCCATAATTTGAATAATTCAACTTCGGACAAACTTCTTCGTTAGTGATCTCGGTGATGACATCTTCTTACTGAAACTGTTTGCCTTTATATTCTTAGCAAGAAGTCATACCAACTTAATTTTGTATGAGTACTTTGAATTTTAATTAAAAAGGAAATTAAACTTCACTAACTAGTGGTGACGGATCATAAACTATTCCCTTTGTTAATGCATTTTATTATTAAAATAAAAATATTAAAATA